>NC_056727.1:396634867-396799867 GCF_019279795.1 Protopterus annectens
ATGAACTTGCAGCAGCTACAAGTTCTATAATGATAGGTTCCCTTCCTATTAAATAATGGCTTGTTCTTAAAATGTTGGTGACAGAGTAGCTGTTTAATAGTCTTACTAGTTCTGAATAAGAAAGCTAGCTCCTCTCCAACTATCTGTCTCACTGAGTCATCGTTAGTCAAAATCCTCCAGTTACATTTAATTACTTCACATATCTGATTAACATCACTGGAGTATGTAAAAACCATTCTCATATCTGTCTTTTCTTGTGTATTTCTGTTCCTGGTTGTAGATGATGTTAAGCTTCTTTCAGAGTAAAAACGTCTTCCATGTGTAGAACGTAACCTCATAACTTCATCCAAACATTCATAGACTTCCTTCTTCTTATAGCCTCTCTGTAGGAAGTCATTAACAAGCTGTTTACTAGACATAGCAAATTCTTTTTCATCATTATGTAATCTTGAATTCCATAGTATCTGTCTCTTCATTATATTTCTGTAAATATTTTTGGGATGCATGCTATTACGAGTCAGGATGGTATTCCTGCTATGTTCTTTGCGATAGATAGATGTATAGATGCTCTTCTCTGCATCCAGCTGCAAAGTTTCATCAAGAGAGTCCATGGTCTCCTTAGAGTATTGAATTGTAAATTTCAGGAAGTCAGTTGTATATTCTAGATATCTGAAAAAACTTAAGAGATTGTGTTCATTACCTTCCCATACTATAAATAAATCATCCACAAATTGTTTATAATACTTAATGTGGATTCAGTAAGGATTGTTATCCATAAAATGTCAAGTTTCCCAATTATCCAAAACTAAGTTGGCATAAGTATTGGCACAGGGGGTGCCCATCGCAACCCCCTATTTTTGCCAGTATATCCTGTTATTGTAAATTAGCACATTGTTGTTGAAAACCAATTCAGGTAATAGGCTGATTAGGGATATTCTTTCCTTGCAATAGGTAGCACAATTAGAAAGTATGTTCCTTATTGCAGATAAACCAATGGCATTAGGAATTACAGTAAATAAACTAGTAATATCCAAAGTTACTAATAAATGAGATTCAAAGGTCTCAGTTCCAGAAGTTGCTTCAAATAGAGTATTTAAAAATGTTCAGTTTCTCTTAATACAATAGTTGTTAGAGTTAGAGCCTCTTTGACTTGCCAATCAATATAAATGGAGAGGGGTTCCATCACCCAACCTTCAGCAACCACAATGGGTCACAATTATGGATTTATATGATCCTTCTGCACTTTTGGAAGTCCTTTAATAATAGGAATCCTTCTGCACTTTCGAAAGTCCTTTAATTATAGGAATCCATGGATGAGAAACTTTAAAAAATTAATATAATGACTCATTAAGTCTATGACTCATCAATAGTTCATATAACTTCTCATTAATATTGTATAGCATTTGATTGACTTGTAATCTGCCAAAATGAATGTATGTTTCAACTTCATTTAACATGTCTGTCATTTTGGTATCATAAGGAACTAGGCTTAGTAAAATTATTAATTCATGCTTCAGAAGCCTTGCCATATAAACTTTTTAGCATAACATTTCTGCAAAACAATTTAAGACTGACAGTAACATCATTTAAATAGGAGGATGTGGATGGAATGAAAGTGATTCCTTTGTTAAGTACATTAATTTGAGCAGGACTTAATACACATTGACTTAAATTAACAACTAAATTATTCTCAATATATTTCAACTCTCTAAAGAAACTCTTCTTCTTTTCCTTCCCCGGCTTAAGGAGCATTGCTTCCTGAAAGGTCTTGGAATGATGTAATAGGAAGGGGAGAAATGAAAAAAAAAATGAAGATAGGCTACTAGTATCTTTTGGTCTAGCTCCCAAATTTAATTCATGACTTTTTGGTGAGTGAGGTTGTGTGACAGTCCATTGTAAATTATCATTGTCCTTACTGGAAATATTGGGAGCATTACTCACATCAGTATCATCCGTTCGATTCTCAGCTGGGCTTGGGAGTGCCTTCTGTGTGGAGTCTGCATGTCCTCCCAGCGGTTGGATAGCGTTCGAAAGACATGCGTGCGTAAATGGGTGTGCTTTCGTTGAAGGTTGGGCGTCGAGCTGGCACCTCAGCATTTCGTAAAAATCTAGTGCCAATCATTAGCAGACCAGAGTTCCGCTGTGGTGACCCCTTACCAGGAAAAGACAAACAACAACAACTCGCATTAATATCATCTCTCTGCATGGTAGTTGTATTTCTCACTGCAGTATTAGCTTCATTAGATGCACATTCCTCATTCACTTTTGTCCCCTGCCTAGGCCAATTAAAGATCGGACCATTTTTTAAAATCTAACATATCTCTCATAAGTTTCTTCATTTTAGTACATTCCAAGTGAGTATCCAATGCCAAAATATTTACATAAAGTTCATCAAGTCTAGCAATAAATATCTGATCTGAGAATTTAGTCTGAAGTTCTTTCTGTTGTTTTTCAACTGTAGAAACCAACTCCCTCTCAACAGGTTCAAAATATTCAAGAAGTAGTCTTAAATAATTAAAACTAGTCTCAAGATTCAGCAATTGCCATTTTTTCAATAAGTCCAGATGCATATCACCATATGTTGGCATTACAAGGACACGGAGTCCCCTTGCTATTACCTTATGATATATATCAAGCCTCCAAATGGAGGCATTGCCATTGAAGTTTTCAAAATTACAAAATAATGATAGAAACACTTCCATATCTGTTAACTTCATTTCTTCAGGAATCTCTATGTCTTCACCAATTCTTACATGTAGTAATGGGTTGTTGGTCATCAAAGTAAAGCTCTGTGATGTAAATCTCACCGCTGTTGACTTATTCATTTGTGGTCAGTAGTCCAATTCAGTTGCAATGGAATCCCCTCCTTCTGCCTTGGTGGACCATCATGGAGAAAATGTAAAGACAGCAGCAAAAAACAACACAACAGGATCACTAAAAGTAAGAACCATAGAACTGGAAAAATAAACACTAAAATAAATAGTAAAACCACCACGGCAAATGTCATAAAATACCAAAAGCTTTAATGGCATAAAAATAAAAACAAAAATAAGTGCTTTTGGATTATTCCTAGTCCTCCTTCAGAACCTAAAGTCCATGTTAATCAACAGAAATGTTATCCAAAATATTAAGACGGCAGCTGAAACCTCACTACTGATTGGTTATATACTGCTGTATACACACACACACATATATATATATATTATATATATACACACACGCACGCACACACACACACATATATATATATATATATATATATATATATATATATATGTATAAATATATATGTGTGTGTGTGTGTGTGTGTGTGTGTGTATGTATATATATATATATATATATATATATATATATATATATATATATATATATATATATATGTATACAGTGGATATAAAAAGTTTACACACCCCTGTTAAAATGGCAGGTTTTTGTAATATAAAACAATGAGACCACAATAAATGATTTCACAACTTTTCCTACCTTAATGTGACCTATAACTTGTACAACTCAATTGAAAAACAAACAAATCTGTTAGGGGAAAAAATATAAAAAATAAAAAACTTACAACACAGTGGTTGCTGCTGGTTGCATAAGTGTGCACACCCTTAAACTAATACTTTGTTGAAGCATCTTTTGATTTAATTACAACATTCAGTCTTCTTGGGTACAGACCTGCCATCAATTAAAAAGACTCTTATTAACCCCAAATAAAGTTCAGCTGTCCTAGTAGGATTTACCTGACACTTACTCAGTTGCCTGCTACAGCAAAAACCATGGTTTGCAGAGAGCTTACAAAGCATCAAAAGGATCTCATTGTTGAAAGATATCAGTCAGGAGAAGGGTACAAAAAAATTTCCATAGCATTGGATATACCATGGAACACAGTGAACACCGTCATCAAAAAGTGGTGAAAATATGGGCAACAGTGACGTTGCAAAGAACTGGACGTCCCTCCAAAATTGATGAAAAAACGATGCAAAAACTGGTCAGGGAGGCTGCCATGAGATCTACAGCAACACTGAAGGAGCTGCAGGAATTTCTGGCAAGTACTGGTTGTGTACTGCATGTGACAACAATCTCCCGTATTCTCCATATGTCTGGACTGTGGGGTAGGGTTGCAAGACAGAAGCCTTTTCTTACACAGAAAAACATCCAGGCCAGGCTAAAATTTGCAAAACAATACATCTAGTCTCCCAAAAGCATGTGGGAAAATGTGCTACAGTCTGATGAGACCAAGGCTGAGCTTTTTGGCCACAATTTCAAATGGTACGTTTGGCGCAAAAACAACACTTTGCATCATCCCCACGATGAAGCATGGTGGTGGCAGTGTCAAGCTTTGGGGTTGCTTTTCTTCAGCTAGAACTGGGGCTTTAGTCAAGGTGGAGGGAATTATGAACAATTCCAAATACCAGTCACTGTTGGCCCAAAACATGAAGAGAAATTTCCCTTTCAACACGACAATGACCCCAAGCATACATCCAAATCAACAAAAGAATGGCTTCACCAGAAGAAAATTAAAGTTTTGGAATGGTCCAGCCAGAGCCCAGACCTAAATCCAATCAAAAATCTGTGGGATGACCCGAAGAGGGCTGTGTACAACAGATGCTCTTGCAATTTAACAGATTTGGAGTGCTTTTGTAAGTAAGAGTGGGCAAATATTCCGAAGTCAAGATGTGCCATGCTGATAGACTCTTGCCCAAGAAGTCTGAATGCTGTAATTAAATCAAAAGGTGCTTCAACAAAGTATTAGTTTAAGGGTGTGCACACTTATGCAACTAGTGTATTGTAAGTTTTTTACTTGTCATGTTTTTTCCCCTAATAGATTTGTTTTTCAATTGAATTTTACAGGTTATAGGTCACATTAAAGGTGGGAAAAGTTTTGAAATGATTGATCTCATTTTTTTATATCACAAAAACCTGGCATTTTAACAAGGGTGTGTAAACATTTTATATCCACTGTGTGTATATATATATATATATATATATATATATATATATATATATATATATATATATATATATATATATATATATAGGTTCATAGGTAGGTACTAGGCTATTGACCTATATAAGCCTAGCCAAAAAGTTACCCTGGCTTTTGCCACCCAAGAAAATTATTTTCCTGTGCCCCTGTCGAGCAGAGCCACAGAATTGATCCCAGGGGTGAATTTCCTATTTCCCATCCAATCGTCAAGATTTTTCTTGAAGAGTGCTAATAAGGAGCTCTGTTTGACAAAGATAGGTAGTCTGTTCCAGAGTATGGGAAGTCTCTGGAACAGGAATCTATCCCTCCAGCATGTTCTGTTTATTGTGGTGACAAGGTTTAGGTCCCTAGAGCGTGTAGCTTGGAGGGATTGGGATTTCTTTAAGTGGAGCATGTCCAACAGCTCTGGGTTTGACATAGCTTTGTATGTTACACAGCGATTGCCTCTGAGTAGGCGATATGCGACGGAGTAAAGCTGGAGTTTTTTGAGACAGTCTTCGTAGGGCATCTCTTTTAGGCCAGTAATTCTCTTTGTGAGGTATTTCTGTGGCATTTCCAGTTGTTGTAGATGTCTTGTGAGGTACATACCAAAAGGGCCGCTGTACTCTATAATGGGTCTAATGAGTGATGAGTAGAGGGGAACAATGACCTCTTTTTTTCTGGATGAGAAACCTTTTGTGATGAGGTGAGCCATGTAGAAGGATTTCCTGACTACTGTGGTGAAGTGATTATCAAAGGAGAGATTACTGTCCACTTCTGTCCCAAGGTCTCTTATCACATTTTTGGCGTTAAGTAGACTACCACTTATGTGGTAGTTCATGGGTACAGAGTTATTACCAAAGGGGATGACAATACACTTTGTTGGCATTGAGCTTCAGGCCATGGCTTTGACACCAGGCATCTGTTTCAGTGAGGCCCTTTTGTAGTATGTCCACATCGTTCGGGTTTCAATTATGGCTCCTAGTTTGCAGTCATCCAGGAGAGGACCCAGGACTGAACCCTGTGGTACTCCACTTGTCACTGGTCTGAAGCATATATATATATATATATATATATATATATATATATATATATATATATATATCTATGGGTTCACTTCTTAATTATGAAATTACAAAATCCTGAAGTTCAATATATCGAATTTAGAATTCTGAGATATTGTAATCTGGAAATTAAGGAAAAAAAAAAGAAAAGAAAAACGCATCTAAAACCAAAAGCAAGTTTTTACAGGGTGGACAAGCCCTCCTGCACCCCCACACCCCTTGCAACTTAAATATACTAACTCCGAAATCGCTCTACAGTGCAGAGAGCAGTAATGTTCCCATTCAGCACTATATAGTGATCTGCATTGCTGTTTACTGCACTGTAGAGAGATCTCAGAGTTAGTATATTTAAGTTGCAGGGGGTGGGGGGGTGTAGGGGGCTGCAAAAACATGTTTTTGATGTGGGTTTTTTTTTTCTCTTAATTTCGAGATTAAAAGATCTCAGGATTGTAAGCCTGATATAATGATATATTGAAATTAAGAAGTAAACCCATATATATATATATATATATATATATATATACATATATATATATATATATATATATATATACACACACACACATGTATATATGTATATAAACATACTGTACATATAAATGTACTATATATGTGTGTGTGTGTGTGTGTATAGATACGATATAAGGTTTTGTTCACTATTATAACTGCTGTGATGAATAAAATGTAAATGATAATTGAGGAGTTATTTTATCTCTCCTCTCTGAAGTTCTAGGTCAAATAGAAAAAGAAGCTTTTTCTATGTAATAATATAATATGTAAAACAGTTAATCTCAATCTGATCCCATGCAGTGTTATTTTACAATATGTCATGCTGCATTTCATAAGCTAATAAAAGAAGCAGAATCCAACACAGTCCCATTCCTTTCAGCCAGATGTGACAGTCTGACTGTATCATATCTGCACAAAGACCAAAGTATGGCAAGGGTCTAAGAATAGGAAGATGCTAGTCAGGATAGATTTAGTTTCAGTAGTGTCTTTCCATGCCCCTTGTCTTCAATTCCCTTTATTTTTTGGACAGCCTTTCTTTGTATCTTTTCTAGTTTGATAACTTTGCCCCTATTTGGATACCAAAAATGATTAAAATGCTCCAAATTGTGGCTGAACACTGAGCTACACAGAGCTATATAACCGGTCTGCTCCTGCAGTCTAATCCTCTGTAGATATAGCCTAGTGTTTTACTGACCTTATTTACTGACCTTATCAACCATTTTCTTCATCTGTGCAAGATGGCTTTTTTCTGCTTTCGTTATCGAACATTTTCCTGATCAGTGTTTTTAGAACCATTCTTCTC
Organism: Protopterus annectens; assembly: GCF_019279795.1. Classification (NCBI taxonomy): domain Eukaryota; kingdom Metazoa; phylum Chordata; order Ceratodontiformes; family Protopteridae; genus Protopterus; species Protopterus annectens. Next base: position 396,642,210 of record NC_056727.1, read on the forward strand.
AGCCAGTATTCTATTTTGGAATAACATTAAACCTGAGATGCCACTTCATCTGCCAGTCTCCTGAGGTTGCTTGCTTTCTCATCTTCCTCTGTCCCTTCTGTCTTTGTCTCATCCACCAACACGTGATTCTACTTTCAGTGCTCCTCACAATACTTGAAATACAGCTACCAGGGAACACTTGTCCCAGGACTCACCACTGACTCTTCCAAGTAATTTGATTCCACATTCCACTCCCAGCCTGGCAAATTTTGTCCTTTGCTATTGTAATAGTAGAAGCAAGCATTTCAAGGAAAATGCCCACCTTCTCCCACCCTCACTGTACTCCTTCCACTCCTGGTAAACCTTCATAACTTTGTTGTGATAGCCTTTCTTTCCCCTATGCAACTAAAAGAATTCCTTCTTCCTTCTCTATATCCTTTCGGCTAAATCTTTCTTTAGGTTTACTTGTCTTGATGTTTTTGCAGCCCTTTTCCAACTTCAACATTCCCATATCTTCATTACCTGCCTTTCCATTACTCATTAAATGCCCTTTCTCTAGTAGAAAAATGCCCTTTTATTTGGCATGGACTGCCATCCTTTAACTCATTAAATGCCTTTCATTTGACATGGAGTATCATCTTTTCACTCATTAACTGCCCTTTATTCGGCATGGACTCCTATTCTTTAACTCATTAACTGCCATTTCACTCACATGCACAGCCATCTTTTAACTGATTAAATGCCCTTTCATGGGCATGGACTGCCATGATTTAACTCATCAGATGCCTTTGTATTGGCATGGACTGTTATCATTTAAATCATTAAATGCCCTTTGCTTGGCATGGACTGCTTCTTTAACCTCCTTGTTAAACTACATGGATGCCTTTCTTCATTCTACCTTATTCCTTTTTCTAAAAACTGTTTGTTTTCTGTACTTATTAATATCCCTTCTTGGTGTCTATACCACCCCCATCTAAATGTAGCCATTTTTTTAATTATTTTTGACCCTCCATTGGATACCTTTCAGGTGACCATCTGACACTTTCTCTTCCAATCACTCCTTACGTCTGGTACTGTTATCTGACGCTCAGTCATAGGTGTATTGTAAGGAGGATGGGGTAGTAAGGAGCAATGACTTTCAGCAGTGCCACATACACTGCTGTGTATGCAGGAGATTTTTTAGAAATGCCTTCACTGGGAGGAGCTGATGACATCACGTGCAGCATTGCATGTAACTTCAATCAGGTGCAGGCTTACCCTGTAATGTCAAATTTTTTTCAAAAATTTTTTTATTGAATACATGACAAAAACAATAGTCAGTATACAATGTAGTTTCAAAATTCAAAATTACGATAATTTTCAATTCTTTTCATATATTCTTTTCAAGGATGAAAACAACCAATACCATAAAAAAAGTAACTATTTACAACATGTACAATGTGAGCTGGGCTTTCTAATTGCATTTGTCATGTCAGTATCTTAATGGTGATCTGTCTTACAATTATGGCATGCCAACATCACTGGGATAGTACCTAACAGAGGACAGGAGTCCCTCCTCTCCCTCTTGGTATGGGCAAGTTAGCAAAATGACCCTTCTTTGACTCCATCCTCTTTGCTCCCTCCAGTGAACAAGCTGCCAATAGATCACATCATCTTGGTCACAGTCAAGCTCCATCACTCTTTCCCGTGGAGTGAGGATGCAATCTGACTTTTTGTCATCCCAAATTTGGTTTTATTTGTTTGTTGCTCCCCTTAGCAGTAGTTAAGCAGATTTTTTTTTTTTTACATCTAATTCTTGAACCTCCTCATCCTTGCTGAGTACCGCATCCAGCATTTCTACACTACCTTTTACCTTGGTCTAGCACTGCTGCCATGTTACTTGCCAAGACAATAGATCTCACAAGTAACAGCTGCCATCTATTAAAATAAACTTTTGTTCGATTCTTGGCTTGTCCTCTCAGATGTCATTCTCAAGATAACAATAATTTCTCCCTATGTATTCGATTTTAATGTGCTTGCTCTTTGCTTTGGATTTCCTTATTGTCATTCATGCCTTATTTTTATCTTCCGTACTTTCTTCATGTTGTTTCATCCCTTCTGTCAAGTAGGTTTTAGTTTCCCGCTCTTTGCTTCTACATGTGGCACATTTCTAATCTCCTGAGCTATTACACCTACTCCAACTTTAGCATTGAACGGTTACTCTCTAGTCACACCCCTCGACTCTCAGTTGTGCTCCACTTGCCTCTTTCTTCTTAGTTCCAGCTCTTCTGGTCTCACTAGACTCATTTTTCTCTCTCTGGTCTCCTTGTGTTACCACTGGCAGGGCCTGTCATTTCCCATTCTGTCTGTTTGCAGGTGACTCTTCCACAGCTTCTGGTCTTTCCAGCTAACATCTTCAGCTGAACCTTTTCTGCTTCTTCACCACTGTCCTCTTCCTATAATCTCCCACCAGTCTCTACCCCATCGATCTGTAGATGACACTGCAATATCATGCCTAGAGAAACCTATCTCCCACAATCCCATTTCCTCCAACCAGTTTTCATTCCTTGTTATAGTTCTTTCTGTTTCAAGCCATTTAAGTACAGTATTTATTAAATGATTCCTATTGAATTAATTCCTAATCTTTTCTTCTTCCACCTGCCTGGCAACAACTTCTTTTTTCCACTTTCCTTGTACTAAACCATTGTCCTACTGTCTCCATTATACTTATAGTTATCTTAGACATTGTTCTTAATTTAAAAAAAAAATCAGACGATCAAATGCTGGTTTAGTATCCACATCCTTAGAGCTTGCATGACAGGATGTTGCATACCATGGATCCTTATAAGCAGCTATCAGTTTACTTTAGTGCAGCAAAGTGTGTTAGGAAGTTGGACAAGTTATTAGTTTATTTTACTCACAACAGACTGAGTACACCTCAGCTACTAAGTATGTTCTTTGTTGTGACTCTGCAGACAAGCTTTTTTTCTCGACATGTCAGAGCTCAGTCTTCCAGAACAGATTGTATTGGAAGACTTTTTGTTGCTGACGTTTGTGAGGCGGCCTCATGGTCCAAGCATTGCACTACTATGAAATATTATAAATGTCAGGTGTGCAGTGGTTCATTGTATTCTGGGGGGTGTGCTCCCCTTAATCTGTAGGATTAACATTTTGAGATTCTCACAAGAAGTGATGAATAATGGAAAGCCAGAAAGGAAAGAAATACTATGGTACAGTTATGTGAAGAAATCATGAATGTGTCTTACCGAATGTCTTTTCAGCATAAATCTACTGCTTCCCAGTCATACTTGGCTCAGTCTGTTCTTTTTTTTTTTTTGCTTCTTTTGTTCTGAGGCATAATGTTGGAAGATGAATCTGTAATAACTTAGTGTGGGTACCAACATAAATAACATCCAGGCCTTGCCAAACCCTGAGAAACTTGGCTTCTCGCTGTTTGATATTTTGATTGTAATAAAACTAGTCCCTGTCAAGACCATGTTTAAAAGGTGATGAATACTAAAAAGACAGAAAGGAAATTAACAGTCTATTGTTGGACTGGTATCTTTACACAACCATAGTATACATACTGTTTACCCCATCCCTTTCACTTGTGACAGGCATTCTTTGGGACAAGTGTATTACGTGCAGAAGGTGTATAATGTACTGTTTTTATGCCTTGTATTACAAAATAATCCCTATGTGCTAAATGCACTTTTCTATTGCATTGTGAAAAGGTTTCTACATTGTGTACATTTATCATGCTATGTCCCCTTGGTCCTTACTCCATTTTCAGTGTAACTTTGCATACAATGCAGTCTACTGTGCTATGTGCTCCCTGCCTTACAGAAGTACCCTTTTTTGTAGGTTCACAGGTGTTTATTAGGCTGATGACCACAAGGGCCTTTTTAAGCCTAGCCATGCATCCCAAATCTCTGACAAGTTCTGATACTCTTGATAAGCGTAAGCAGGGGTTTGGGAGATGAACTATTTACAGTTTGCCTGCATCCATTAGAGATATAGGTGCCAAACCAGGGATGAATTTCCGGTTCCCCATCCAACTGTCCAAGTTGCACTTGAATCGGGTTAGGGAGGAACTCTGCTTCACATGGATGGGGAGTCTGTTAGTCTCTGGGATACATACCTCTCTCTGCAGCAGGTCCTATTTATATCACAGGCAAGGTTTAAGTCTTTAGAAAAGGTAATTCTGCTGCTGTTTTTTTTTTTTTTTTTTTTTTGTGGATATGTAGGAGGTCCATCAGAGTGGGGTCTGACAATGCCCTGTATGACAGGCATAGATCTCCTCTTAAAAGCCTGAAGGAGACAGAATACAGGGATAGGACCTTGAGGTGGTCTTCATAGGACATTTTTATTTATGCCCTGTATTCTTTTAGTAAGGTACCTCTGTGGGCATTCCAATTGTTGGATATGCCTGGTTAGGTACATACCAAGGGGGCATTGTACTCAATCATACGTCTGATGAATGTCGAATACCATGGAACAGTGACTTCCTTTGTTTATAACTTGCGCAACATAGAATGATTTCCTCACTAGTGTAGACATGATGGTCAAAGGCTAGATTACTATCCATGTGTGTCCCTAAGTCCCTGACTACTGGGTCAACACTAAGGGGTGTGTTGTCAATATGATAGTTACCAGTGTTTGATGACTTCCCAAAGGATACTATTATGCATTTCTTAGCATTTTGTTTTAGTCCAAGGCTCTGACACCAGTTGTTTGTCTGAGTCAGCCCCTCTTCTAGAACGTTTGTATCAGTGTGAGATTCAGTGACAGCTCCTAATTTGCAATCATCTGCAAATTTAGTCAGCTAGAGACCACTCACATTGGCTTTGACTTCAGAGAAGTAAATGCCAAAAAGGAGCGATCCAAGGACTGATCCCTGAAGGACTCCACTTGTGACTGGCCTCTTAGTAGTAGTGGACTCCCCAATTCTAACTTCCTGGGTCCTGTCTATGAGCCAGTTGGCTATCCACTGGATGATATACGAGTTTATACCTAACCCTCCTGAGTTTGTCAACAATGCTTGAGTTGGGTATTGTGTCAAATGCCTTGGCCAGATCCAGGTAGGCAGTGTGAGCCATTTTGCCCTCACCCATTGCTTTAGTTGCCTTCTCAAAGAAGTCCACCAGACTGAGTAGGCATGATCTGGCCTTGACAAAACCAAACTGTGTTGGGTCCAGTGTCTGGAGGTTTACCATATCTCTATTAATAATTTCCATTATAATTATTTCCATGGCTTTACATATAAGACTAGTGAGACTTATGGGTTTGTAGTTTCCAAGGTTTGTAGATTGACCACTTATGTGCAGAGGGATGACTGTTGCTGTTCTCCATTCATGAGACATGAAGCCTGTTTGGAGGCTACAGTTAAATAGTAACTCCAGAGGCCCTGATAGGTCATGTTTCATGTTATTCAGAAAGCATCCTAGGGTATTGTTGGGCCCATTTATGCAGTGTTTTTGGTCTTAAAGAGAGCATTAAGGACCTGTTCCCTAGTGATAATAGGAGGAGTTATATTTGATGGTATTTCCTGAAGGAAGGTTGAGGGGGAGAGAGGGGTAAAGTTGGAGCTAAATTTATCAGCCTGGAGATTTGCTATATCTTCTGGCTCATTATAGGTCGCTCCATTTACAATGAGCTCTGCACACAATTGTATATGGCCTTTCGGGTTGCAGACATAGCTAAAAAATGCTTTATGGTTGTCCTTGGCCTGGGAGGCCAAATTTACCTCATATCTGGCTTTGGTAGACTTTATTTGTCCTCTGAGATGTTTGTTTAGTTTAATGAGAGTGCTTTTATCCAGCTGGGTGCTGCACCTCCTAATTTTTGCCATGATTTTCTTCCTTCTGTTATACAACCTATTGATTTTGTGATTACAGCAGGGTGGCTTATTTTTTGAGTTAGTTCTGTACTTCCTGGTGGGTACAAGCTGCCAATATGCAGTTATTAACATGCTTGTACAGGATTTCTGTGAACAATTCTGCATAGTCAGCAGTGTTCTCTGGGTTTAAGGAGGCTTGAAATTTTGCCAGGTTATCACCTAATTGCAGGAGGTTAGCCTTAGAGTAGTTTGTGAATACTCCAGGTTTAGCTGGGAGTCCAGGTTTTATTTTTACTTCAAAGGAGACCACTTTCTGGTCTGACCTTACCAGGGAAGACATTACAGTAGGGGTGTGCAGCACTATGCAATATTAGTGAGGGCCAGATCCAGTATGGTTGCACCCCTTATTGGTGCATTGACTATCTGATCCAATAAGTTTGTGTTTACAAAATCCAGGAATCTCTGTGCCTGTACGTTTGGTGTCATATAGGATTCCCAGTTAATAGTGGAGTAATTAAAGTCGCACATGAATATGGTATTGCATTGGATGGTCAATGTTTCCAATACATTTAAATACATGGAATGGGTTTCCTGGGTCATGGGGGGGGGGGGGGGGGGCTATAACTTGCAAAGAAGTGGTATTGGATTTTGCATATGGTGATTTGTACATGGAGCAGCTCAAATGCATTGTCCTGTTTGGCCAGCCTTGCAGTATATTTATTTTGATGTAAATAGAGAAACCTCCACCCTTAGTCCATGCCTGTGAAGTAGCTGGTCTAAATGTGTGGAAGGCATTATAACCTTGCACTGTTGGTGTGCTCTCCTCGGCTTTGAACCATGTCTCAGTAACCACATCAGCATTCTCTAGGGTGAAGAGAGCTTCTAGGGATTGGAGTTTTTTTTGTTTAGACTCCTAACATTGAACAGTAATCTTAGTTTTGACTTGCTATGTTGGAAGTGCTTTCAGTTTGGCATTGCCAAAAAAAGGCAATATGGGGGAAGACGGTGTTTTAGCTAATATTCGAAAGCCTAAAGGGGAGAGGTGCAGACCATCCTTGGCAAAGCACTGTGGTCTGTTGACCATCTCCTTCCATGCTGACAAATATTGCACCACCTTAGAATGACACCAGAAACTAAGCCAATTACTAAAGTCAATCATCTTTTGTTCATATTGTGGCATCATCCTTGTAAAAGGTAAAATGCTGCTCATACCAGCCTGAGACACACATTCTGAAGCTCCATGATATCTTTCCTCATATAGTATAGGCAGGTACATTTCAGGTAATTTACTCCCACATGGATTGAGTCATATTGGTACTTGTGGTCCAGTGACCTGAGTGCGTACCTAATGTGGTGGATCCTAGCCCCTGATAAGCAACTGGCCATCCCTTTCTCCTTATTCATCCTGGTGAGAAGGGCATCAGTATGTCTCATGATAAAGTCTCCAATGACTACAATGTTGGACTGTGTGGTGGCTTGCCGTATGGGCTTAGAGGTAGAGGCTCCATGACATGTAACTCCATGGGTTGATGTGGGTGTTGTTTTGAAAGAGTGCATTTGAGGCTGCTGATGGTGTTTGTTATGTGTACTTCATCTAGGAGGTCCGTGTGGTTTAGGAATGTTACATTTAAGTGCCTCAGCATATGTGGATCTATATGTCTGCTTTGAATTGTGAATGATGGGTGTAGCGTGTGTACTACTGACAACCTTATTAACATTAGGAGGACTTTTATGTGAGAGCTTTGCCTCCAGTGACATTGTGTAAATACATCTTTCACATACCATATCAATTTGTTTGAGAATTAACTGGTTGTCAGTAAACATGAGGCAATTTCTACATTGCCTCAGGATGCCCATATCCACCAAGCTGGTAACGGAGACAGTGGGAAAGTTCATATCCATGGCAATAGACTCTTTTTTATTGATTAGACAGTTGGAGTGAGGCTATCAATCAATGTGAAGAGTATCTGGTTTGCAACTATGGAGACAGTGCTTGTCACTGCAGGCTAGTTGTCCTGTGTGCAACTAGGTACTGGAGAAATTTCAGTTGTGCTTTTACAGGAAAAATGTCACTCAAGGTGTTTGAGGCTGTACAGAGCATTGTCAAACACTTGAAGGGAAACTAATTCATAGACTTGAACATATAAGGATGAAGTATTTAGGCATATATTCTGAAGTTAGAAACAAATCAAACAGTACTTACTGAAAACAAAGAATTAGCTTGTTAAAAATGATGAAAAGAGGGGAATCGCATGAATGGCTACTGTCTGGCTACTACTAGTGCTAGTTTCACCACAGTATCACTCTGCTGGGATACAATGCTCCTTTGCTTCTTCTCTCACCAGAAGCAAATCTTTAGCAACATTCCCACGATGAGAAGCAGGCCGCAGCCTGTTTGGTGATCCACAGTCTTGTCCCAGATAATGCAATGGTGTGTAGGCTTGTTGTAGCTTTTTCTTGGTAGATGCCTTGAATAGCAACCAGACCAATCAGGAACGTTAAGCTCAGACACTTGATGTCCAACCAGAAACGGTCAGGAATCAATGCACTCTGCTTCTTCTCTCACCAAGAACAGAATATAAGCACAGATTGCAAGATGTCATCTATAAAGCAATTATTAGGCTTTCTGGTGATCAGCAGGGTCCAGGAAATAATGTAACTGCACTCCTTCTCTCACCAGGAGAAAACAGAAGTACTAACCCCAAGATGTCTACCGAGAGGCAGACTGTGGGCTCTCCAATAACTGGTGGTCTTGCAATAGATGTTTAAAAGTGAGATGAAAAAATGGGTCACTATCCTAAACACTGGAGTGTGCGCTAAGCAGTTAGATATGAAAGTGGGTAACTTAAGTCTTGGCTGTCTAAGTGGAGAGCCACTAATTTTAAAAGGGCAAGATAGACTAAAAGGGGGTCGGCACTTTTGTATTCTGGTTCTGTGGAATACAGTGGGATGGCCAATAAATTTAAATAGTTTCAGGGGAGTGATTTCACAATATGATGATTGTGTGCTTACTCACACCAGCCAGTGAAAGGAGAGAGGGAAGGAGGTATGTGGTCAAATTAACATAATGGGCAATCAACTAGAAGGACAGTTGTGTTCAAGAACACAACATCAGTATGCAATTAAAAGCAGAATACAAGTAAAACACAGTGTAAAAGAAACAAATCACAGTACAGTCACAAGTAGTGTCAGTAGAGTTTGACAAAGCACAGCATGGAAAGTAATGCAGTGATTCAAACTTCAGACAGTAAGCTGAGATAAAGCATTACCATTTCAGCTTATAGCTTATAGAAAAAGAAGTGGCAACTCATTTACACTTAAGCTTGGTTGGCGACTGTGTCATGCTAAATACTCACTAATCAAAGTTTTGTCTCCCGTTTCACTTTGTTGGAAGCAGAAAAATGGATTAGAAGTTACTTAGCACCTTATTTGACTTCATAATTATAGGAATGACTATTTCCCTTAGTACATCTTATTAAAAGTAATATTAGTTTTGGTAGGGCAATGAAATGCAACACTCTAGTCCCAGAAATCTGAGACTAGTAACCCAAGTTCGTCTTTTGTTGTAAATAACTATAGAAAGTCCAAGCATTCTTACAGCAGTTAGGCTGCACAATAACAATGACTTCAAAAGACTTGTTTAACATTTAGTTCTTCATCTCTTCTAAGCATATTGTTTTAACTGCATGATTTATTTATTTATTTATTTGCATTTGTTTACCAGGAAAGTCCACTGGGCCAAAAAGTACCCATTTTCAGTGGAGGCCCGGGGAGAAAAGCTCCACAAAAATACAATACATACATTTGATTAACAAACTAAATGGCTACAACACAAGTTTAAAACAGCATACAAACTAATAACAACGTTTTGAACATAATGCATAGTTTTTAACCAAGTAAGAAGGGAAAGTGGCTGTACATAAATCTGTCAGGAGACTTTATATGTTTTTCAAGGTGCAGAAATTAGATTGCTACCAATAAAGATGGAGTTTTTTGAAGGTAATAGAGGAAGAAGGTAAGAAAGATGGAGTAGTAGCAAGGAAGAAATTGTCAGGTTATAGCTTGTGAGGAGCTAGCACATGAGCATAGCCATTGGGAGGAAAGATGTTGTCTCAAGGATTTTTTGAAGAAATAAGTATTAGTAGTGGACCTAAGTGAGTTCCAAAGTCTGGCGGTGGAAAAGGAGTGGAGCAACTGACCAGCGGGGAAGTTAGGTTTTACTATTAGCAAGAGTGTTTGATTTTCAGAACGGAGAGTTCTAGTAGAGTGGTAAAGTGTAAATACAGAAGAAAGTGCAGGGCAGCTGGATGGATTGAATATTATTTTATGGGAAGTTGTTAGGTGAATATATGTGAGATGATGAGGAAGTTTTAGCAAGTTTAGTAGTCAAAGAGAGGTGCAGTGGTGGGATAGGTGTTTTCCATTTGTGACAAACTTAGCAATTTTGTTATAGCATGAGCCTGACTTGGATTTAAGGGTGGCCTGTATGTATATGAAGTGAGGAGCATGAGCATCACCATCACCATAAAGTCTACAAGATTAAATTAAAAATCTCACTATGGCAGCATATATTAGCAATATGTAGTCTTTGAGAATCACTTATAGGTGTTGCACATTACACACCCATATTTCACGACACCAGTATTTCAGTATTCACAGTGTGTTCCCTAATATAATCAACTTATCCCATGCACGTCATTTGTTCACTGTAATTTGTTCCATTTTGTCAATTAAATTCTTCAATATCTTTGTTTCATCTATTTGTTGTTGTTACAAAAACACACTTGAGGAAGTGCACATTTTTTTTTATTTGTGTCATTTAAGAGAAAAGGGCCCATGTGAAAAACTTTTACCATGTAGCTAAACTGTGGAATATCTTCAACAATTGTCTTGTCTGGGGTAAAACATAACAATCATACTTTATTATTTATATTTGTCCTATAATGCAACATAAACTCACATTGTTTACTTAATAATAAATCAAATATACAAGCTAAGATCAGGTAAGTGGTCATTTTAAAACTGCTTTCAGTGATAAAAACAAAGTAAAATGGCGATGTAAATAGCCTTTATTCAAGTATGTAAATACTTTCTGTTGTTCTGCTGCATTGCCTGCCACATTACTTTCATGCAGAGAATAAATTCCGTGGCAAAACTGAAAACAAATAATTCATCTAGTTCATCTATCTACATACCAATATTAATGACTGAATAAAATAATAGGGAAATAAAATACAATAAAGAGACAATGCTGAACCTGGAATTGCAACTTAGTTTTTATTAAAATGTTCACATCATCTCATATTTATACTGATAAATGTTGTAGTAGTTCATGTTTGTATAAAGGATGTCTGTCTTTGCTAAAGTTATTTTTTATGACAGAAAATGCTCAATATCATATTACACATTTATTTCTTTGTTTTCTAGGCCTACTTGAAGTTATTAAAGAAACAGCAGAAGGAGCTAAATGCCATAAAGAAAAAACATATAAAGGTAAGGGTTACCACCTTGCATGTTCCATCACTGTGTATTATTAGTTTATATATTTTCCCATTCAGTTATATAAGCCATCATAGTTACCTTATCTGATGAAAAATGTAGCATCACAGTTGTGTCCTTTATTTGACAACTGCAGACATTACCTATAATTAAACTTGAACGTATAAAAAAATAAAGACAATGAAGCCAGCAGTCAGCAGCATGTCAAGCTGAAAACTGGGTACAGATTTGTGCTACACATACTGGGCTGTACTGTAATATGGAATCAGGGGTGCCGGAAGCTATTGAAGGCTGGGGGGTCAGAGGGCAAGAGGGGCACTTAGTGATTTAAAAAGGGCAAATTTTTAAAGTTATTTACTACCATGACAGGAGCCTCAGTGTGGTCCAAGCTAAGTTTCATTAGGGATAATTGCTCATAATTTCTTACAAAATTAGAAATAAAGCCAATGTGTGTTGATATGAGGTTTTATGTATTAAAGAAGCAATTGCAACACTGTTAAATCAAGCATGCCATTCTGAACTATGTTACCCTTTTCTGTACAACTTATCAGTGGAGAGTAATTAGCTGACAAAAGTACTTGATGCAGTATTTGACCCAGCACAAGCACAAAAATAAAGTATTTTCCCCAACGACTTCTTCAGTGGTGTATTTATATGCATAGTAAGCACCAAATGATATCAAAATTAATCATTTCCCCCAAGGATCTCTTGTGTACTTTGTCCATCCATGTAGGCACAAGCACAGAAATTAAACATTTTTCCTAGTGACCCCATCACTTTGTCTCTGTTAGCACAAGCAATGAAATGACACATTTTCTCCAATGACCCCTTCAGACAGGTTTGTCCATGTAGGCACAAGCACCAAAAATGGAACATTTCCCCTAACAATCTTTTCAGTAGTCTGTCCATCATGTATGCACAAGCACTACCAAATGACATCAACATGAATCATTTCCCCCAGGGTTGCCTTCCTTAATTACTTTTCCACCATGTATGCACAAGCACAGAAATGAAGCATTTTCTCCAATGACTTTGCTGTGGTAGCATTGTCACCTCACAGTAGGACGATGTCCTGTTCGATTCTCAGCTAGAGCGTCTTCTGTGTGGGGGACATGCATGAATGAGCATACCTTCGTTGAAGGTTGTGTGTCAGAGCTGGCAACTCGTCACATAAAAATCTTCTGCCAATCATTAGTGGACCGGAGTTCCGCTGTGGCGACCCCTAACCGGGAAAAGCCAAAAGATACAACAACAACAACTTTTATAAGTAAAATCAAAATGAATACTTTCCCCCAAGGATCCCTTACTTACTTTGATATGTATAGTACGCACAAGCATGAATTAGAAAGAAACAACAAAATTCAGAATTATTCAGTTCACTCACTCAGCCACTCTCGATTGTTTGGAGGGAAGGAGGTCTAGATTATTTATAAGGTAGCAACAACAGCTTTAACTAGAATTTGGAAATTTTTACACCTGTGACCTGCCACTCAACCCTGACCAGGCTGAACTAATAAGTTAGTCAGGCTGAGGCAGGGGGAGGCAGACCAATGCACTTGCTTAGTGCAGTATGCCCAGTCCCCTGAATTTGAAGTTGAACCCCTCCAAGTGGAAGTTAGTTTAGGGGAGCCACTAACCAGCAGCAGAGGCAGACTGAGACAGAGCATAACACTGCAAGCTATCAGCTCTTAATTTGATTCTAATAAAGAAAAGAAATTTAAATTAAAATAAAAAAATGTAGAAATGTGGGCACTGGGTAAACTTTGAAGGAAGGCGAAGACCTGCTGCTGAGCCTGCTTCACAGCTAGCATGTTGATTGGTAACCTAAATAAAAACCCTGCATGTTTGTTGTGACTTGAGACTAAGAGTCTGTGTATGTAATACAGTGTGATGTTCACTCATACCTTTCAACTGTACAGATTTTCGCAGAATGTGCAGATTTTTGCTTCATATTTTTGGTGCGTTCCTCTTAAAATCTGTACCTTTCTAGTAAATAGTACCAAACAGTGGAAAAATTGCTTCTTACTCCCAAAGTATCCTGTGGCAAACGAACAGCAGCAAAATCACAAAAACCAACCTAACAGGACACACCACGAGAACACGGATTATTTCCAACTTCGTCTTTTATTCAGCAAAATGACAGAAATGAGCGCTTTCGCATGCCTCTAGCACGCTTCTTCAGATATAAATTACACTGTTAAACCCCAACTGTTATATACTCCCATCAAAATTGAATAATTACATAATTGAGTATTCAATTGATCAATTAATTCATTAAACTTCAAAAGGATTCAAAAGAATTCATCACTGTTTGTGAAACCTCAGTGAATAAATGCATAGATATTAGAATTGAAATAAATCCTTACTTGCTTCAAAGCGCTAAAAATTGAATCATATCTCTAAAAGCCGTTCCTCATATGTAATATAAAAATCCAATAAAAATGTCTAATAAATATATGTATATAAAGCTAAAAATCTATCTATACTAGTCATTTAATAACTTTTGTAAACATATTTGGTCACAAACTTATAGGAAGATCTTCCACATCTTAAAACATCTCTATTTATAATTTTAAAAAAGAGATTATATCAAGTTCATTTATACTTTAAAACTCATATCATAAAAACATCGCATCAATCATATCGTGTATAACGTATGTCATGTTCAAGAAGCGTCATACCGAATAACTATCTTACAAAAATATATATTCTCCTTGCAAACATTCTGTCTGAATGCATAAACCTGTATATTGGTTCAATGTTCGAAACATTTATACATATTCAACTTGTCTGAATCCCAATAGACATTACGACCAAAGACATTTATTAATATGAGTGTATATGAGATATACAAAGACTCCATCATAAAAACCATCATAAAAATCCCGTTCTCAATAAACATTAATATATGAGCTTCCACGGGGAAGGTATCAAGTAAACAGCTAACCCTACCTTAAGCAGTTGTTAAAAACGTCTTTGTGTAGAAGCTTATAATTCATAAAGTCATCTACAATATTTATCCATAATTATATTCAGCTTGTCTGAATCCCAATGAACATTACAACCAAAAACAACTTATTAGTATGAGTGTATATGAAATATATGGAGACTCATTATAAAAAACCATCATGAAAATCCCGTCCTAAATAAACATTAATATGTAAACTCCCACAGGGAAAGAATCAAGTAAACAACTAACCCTACCTTGAGCAGTTTGACGAAAGCGTCTGAGTGTAAATGCTTGTAATTCATAAAATCGTCTATAAAACAATATAGGGGTAAAATGTCATTTATCCTGTTTGAGGTAGAGCTTTAATTTAGGTAACTAAACCAAAAGAATAAACATCCAATGATATTCATTTAAGTGGCTAAAACTTAAAACTTAAAATTCCTGTTTATTCATACATTCAAAGTACATCGCCACCTGGTGTTCATGAAAGTAATGACTGCATTTGATCGAATACGACGTAATTTCGTCATATCTGTATGTTATTCTGAAAAATAAATATATATAGACCTAATATATATAGCAGAAGACTGACACTATCATATCTTGTATACCTAAACTTATTTCAGTATACCTCTAAAATGATCATCTTAAAGAGTCACCATTTCTCATTCAAAATGGAGCTGTGTGTAAATCATCTTCGTGTAAGTAGATATTGTTATGTTATAACAGTTCAATAACTAGACAAATACGAAGAAAAGTAATAAATAAATAAAACAGATGATTCATATCATATTTCATATCACAGCTTGATTTCAGGTTAAAATTAACCACTGAATTAAAATTAAAATTAAAATTAAAATTATAATTATAGTGCCCTCTAGTGTTCAAATATATTTCTCTACTTAATTCAAACAGTATTAGCCATATCTAGTCAATCCATCTGAATACAAATTAATTTAATATATAGCTATATGGCTTATAACTGGTGGCAGCGAAAAACAGATTTTAGTGATGTCTTATATTTGATAAATTCAATGGGCCTCAGCCACAGGAGATGTTCACCTATATACAAAGAGCAAAATCATCTTGTCATTATTATTTCTCTATTGACTTGTTATATATATGTATATATAACATTACTTCTGTCTTGCTATCTACTTATTTGTTCTTTTCTCTATTCACCATTACATAATATCCCTATGAACAAAACATCATAAGTCCTTTTCCTTAAGGGATATAAATATCTCAGGTTATAATTGTAAGATTTCCAAGATATAATTGTGATTTTACTTTTATTTCAACTTCATTTTATAAATGGTTTGATGCTAACATAGCTGTTAATTCCAGGTTCTCTATGTGCTCCCACCCTCAAAATCCATTCCATCTCTAATTTGGCTAAGTTATTAATATTATCTCCCATTCTGGAACTAATAGGTACTACTTGTAGAACCCTAAATTTAAAACAGTGTGTTGGGTTGGAATTAATGTGTTTAGCTAAAGCATTCAGTTCTAGATTTTTCCGTATGTCGTATATATGGTTATAAATGCGTTCTCTAAATCTCCTTTTCGTGAGGCCAATATAAAATGCTGGACATGAGTCGCAATTCGCCATATATATTAAATTCTGGGTATTACAATCAGCCCTTTTCTTAGGATAAAACATAAAATGTCCATTGGGATGTTGATATTCCTGTATCAGATTTATATATGAGCACATGCTACAATGTTCACATGGGAATGTCCCTGGAATTTGTGTAGAACTTAAATTGTCAGATCTATTATATTTTAACTGACCTGAAAAAATGGTTTTCAAATTATCACATGTTCGATATACAAATCCAGGGCTCTCTCCTACTATCATCCTAGTATCATCTGCTGTTGTTAGGATGTTCCAGTGTCTTGCTATAATATTTTTAATCTCATTAATATCATTTGTATATTTCAGGATAACCTTGACTTTGTTGTTACCATAATTGTGGGTCATAACTGGTCTTTCTGCTAAAGTATTATCTATAGCTTTATTCCTATTAAATCTATTATTTGACTCAACTTCTCTTGATTCTTGAGGTATAATTCTATGTCTTGTTGCTTGTACTATTCGAGTGTTGTATCCTCTAGCTATAAACATCTCTTCCATTTTGTCAGCTTCAGTATTCAATATAGCTGGATTTTTACATATTCTCCTAAGCCTCCAGAATTGTCCATTCAATATACCTTGAAATATAAATCTAGGGTGCATGCTTCTATATTCTAACATATTGTTCTTCCAACAGGTTTTTCGATAAATCTTATATGATAATCTATCATCTTTGTCATAGTATATGGTCAAATCTAAGAAATTAATCTCATTGTGTGAGTGCTCAAAGGTGAACCTCAAGAATGTAGTTGTGGATTCTATATATTCAATAAATTTGTGTAGTTCTTCTATAGTTCCGTCCCATGCCAAAAGAATGTCATCCACAAATCTCCTGTATAGACGTATTTTCTTTATCCAATGACTCTCAAAAATATATTTCTGTTCCCAGTTGTACATGACTAGATTCGCAAATGAATTTGCACATGGGGTGCCCATAGCGACACCCCATGTTTGAAGGTAGTATTTTTCATGGAACATAAATACGTTGCATGTTAAAACTAATTCTAGCAACTGCCCTATAAGGATCTGTCTATCTCTAGAGAATATCTAAATAGCTGAGGACTGAAGTCATTAAATAATGACAAACATTTGAGTTTAAGACTCCACATCCTTCAGAAAATTCATGCTAATGCAAAAATAAACTATTATTCTATTAACTTTCTAAGTTGGTAAGAGCAATACTTTAAATCTGTCCCTATTTGTCCCCCCATCATTTTAGTCTTTGTCCAGGTGTTTTGCTCTAAGAGGTTGAGAGGTATGTGTTCAGTTCAATCACCCCCCCCCCCACCCTTTCATCACTTTGCACCCTTCCCTTGTCTTATTAGTCTTGTGCTCCAATACACTTGAGACTTCTTGGAACCTTTTTTTTGGAAGCTGGACTCGTGACAGCAATGCATGTTTACCCAGTCGGGCTATCCAGGTCAACAAAACTGTGTTATATGACATACAATTTATTACTTGTTTACTATTCATGCAAATTCAACAGTTATCATAGCTCACACATGTTGTACCATGCTACTAAAAGGCAGGGACTGTTTATCAGGTTCAGGAAAGGATGTTTTCATGTTTAGCTAAGCTTTGCTAAAAGGAGGGAGGGGCTTGCTGTCAGCTCACTGCAGCTGAACGGAGAATCTCGGAGATCACACATTCGCACATTGCACTATAGTGGGGGGATCAGGAAATAGGAAATTTGCCCTTTGTTTCTTAATCTATCTTTCCTCACAGTTAATCTTCACCATTCAGAATTTTTAGCCTTAAAGCCTGTATACATCAAACATTAATTGTAGGTATGTATGCATTTATTAAGAGAGCAGCAGGGCAGACACTACAGTAGTATAATCTGCCACTGGAAAACTAAACGCAAAAATTTTGCTACACTTCCTTTAGGATTGCCTTACACATGCTTGAGGTGATTTTTTTGTACGGATGTGTGTTTTATCCAGGCAGGCCACCGTGAGATTAATAAAAAATTGGGAGCAGCTAATGGTCTTCTTTGCAGTTTGATATTTTAGTTCTGCAGCAGGGCATATTTTCTAAGACTAATATTATCTGACATGACAAGTAAAATAAATACACAGCACAGTGTAGAGGTCACAGGTCAGTGTTATTGACGTGTTCTTTCTTGCTTCTGCAACAAGGCAAAGAATTACAGACACTACAACAAGCTCAGCTGAAATTTAGCAATATTATATGAGTTTTCTGTAGACTTTTTTTATCTCTGTTTCACAAAGTTTTGGGAATGCG
This sequence comes from Protopterus annectens, assembly GCF_019279795.1. Lineage (NCBI taxonomy): Eukaryota > Metazoa > Chordata > Ceratodontiformes > Protopteridae > Protopterus > Protopterus annectens. Next base: position 396,660,336 of record NC_056727.1, read on the forward strand.
GTTAGTTTTATTAAGTCAGAACATTCTCTTTAACAGTACAAAGTGTATTACACTGCTGCACAACAAGTTAGGTTTTTGTTAACTAAAGACTGAAATGGATGGTGGAATAATAAACACGGTAGCAGCTTGTTCTGAAACCAACCGATATTTGCTTACTGTCGACTTCTACTTTGAGCAGTGGACATTTTAAACAAAGGTCTGCTGAATCCGTAGTTCTGCTGGTGCTGGTTTGACAATGTGCATATAATATTTGGTGAGGTGATGAGCTAAAATAGATAGCCCGAGGTGTTTTTCCCCTTGTACACATAACCATCTAGTAAACTAATTTCAAGCAAGACTAGGTTAGCAATACGAGTCTTTACAGGTATTGTCTTTAGACTGCTGAAATTATGAAGCATCATCAAACAGTGTTTGTAGTGCGACCTCAGTCGGAGGAGAGTTAGTATATGTACTAATGTTTTGTGATTGTGACCAGGTGCAGGGCTGCGGGTCCGTTTGTATATGTAAGTTGCTGCTGCCTGGATCTGCAAAAGTGGAGGGGTGCCCCTCCCACCTCGCTTTATGGTTTCGGCACCCATGTATGGAATTAAGTAAAAGTATGGCATAAAGGAGTGTGCATCCAACATGTTTGTAAGGAGCAAGTCAGAAGGGTAAGTGCCTTACAAATGTTGGGTGTCTGAAAACACCTGTATCTTGCAAACCATAAATTCTTATAAAATAGGCATCTGTTTTTTTTTGAGTTACCATTCAGTAGTGTATGTACTGCCATGGTGGTAGTGTTGTTACCTCACAGCAAGAGGTTCTCCCGTTCAATTCTCGGCTGGGCTTGGGAGTGCCTTTTGTGTGGAGTCTGCATGTCCTCCCCGTGGTTGGAAAGTGTTCCAAAGACATGCGTGCATAAATGGGCGTGCCTTCATTGAAGGTTGGGTGTCGAGCTGGCACCTCAGGGTTTCATAAAAATCTACTGCCAATCATTAGCGGACTGGAGTTCCGCCGTGGTGACCCCTTATCGGGAAAAGCTGAAAGACAAACAAATATTCAGTAGTGTATGTATGATAATTCTACGTTTTGTAGTGTTCCAGAAAATAAAATTAGGCACCATCTGTCATCTATTAGACAGAAGTATAAATGTAATGCTTTGTACCAGCATGTTTCTAGCTTTCTAGATCACACCATTGTTTTTATGGTTCTGCATGTTGCACAGATGAAAAAAGGGGGGGGGGGGACATTGTCAGTGATACAGATGGATCATACAGTTGGTTGCTGACAAACCACCTGGGTTAAATAGTTCTGTACCTTTAAAACCAGCCTTAAAGAAAAGGCGGGCCAAGTATAGAAAGTAATTGGTTGCTTTTAGAAATGTTATAATATTTAAAGACTGTCATGGTTATGTGAAGTTTGTCTGATGAAGGGTTTTTTTAACCTGGAAGCACTTACATTTTATAATAAAAGATTACGGCCAGTTTGGACTCTGTTTCATTTGTTTTTGGATTTGTTCTTACAAGAGGTTCGAGAGGAGTCCTTAAGGGAAGCTAAGAGGCTTGTGTTTTGCTACATTCTGGTTTGTTGCATCTTCTTTCCACATGGCCGAACTACAGAATGATGAGTTTGAGCTGGATTACCAGCCACACAAACATTCACTGGGCTCAGTAAGTGAGAAATTCAAAAGTAATGTTTCTTCCTGTTTAAATCCTTTACTTGGGATGGACTTGATGAAGAACTACACACAGGAAAATAGCCTATCTGCAGGTGAGCCGTTAAATGAGACTTTCTTTGAGCTTTTGACTTGTTTAGATAATACCACAAGAAAATTGAAATGCCTGCAATGGCAAAAGTTTCATATGGAACATGCTTGGAATATAAAATAGTGCCTAGGGGGATGACAGTATTATGTATGCCAGCACAAGGAGATGCATGTCCTGATTTACTAGCTCGCTGGCAGCAGATAAACATAGATGCTAGCTTTTATTATATGCATTTGCTTATAGAATATTTTTCACCTGTTGAAGAGGAACTTCGTAGTGAGGTAAAAGATCTACAGAGTAACCTACAAATGCACTATAACACAGACCAACATCTGTGTAAAATTACCCAAGTATTGAATAATATAGCCTTGTTTGAAAATAAATTGCAGCAAATGAAGATGAAAAAGCTGCAAAGGGACTATCAGGAATTTATAACAGGCTGTATTTTTACATGGCCTCGTGAGCAGGCTAGAACGGAATCTAATCCAGCAGTAGCAAGTAACTTACATATCAACAATGTGCCTACTGAGCCCAGTGATGTTTTTTAATGTTCAACAAAATGTGAACAATGCTTTTGTGGCTACAACCACAAAAATAGGAGGTTCCATGGTTGCCATGGATCCTAATAGCAACATCCTACTATGGCTCAGGCTGATGACATCACACAGAGAACCAAACAGCCCAGTATCAGCATGGCAGCAAGACCGAAAACCTCGCTTCCTTCTTCATCTTCTTCTTTTTTAGTGGCAAGGAGCAGATCTATGACTTTTCCAACTTTCCCAGTACCATTAAGAAAGAAAACAGGTGGGGTCGCTCTGTACAAAGGGATGTGAAATGGCGGAGAGTCATGAACTGATTTTAATGACTGTAACGTATGACTGATTTTAATGCCTGTAATGTATTTAACATATCCAGTGTTCAGCTGACTAAAGAACAAATGAATGTTTTAGGTAAAGGATTATCATTTGTACCCAGTAGGGCATCAGTATTAAGTGAAGTTATACTGAATTTGCACATGTTTGGGCGGAATGTTATTCTGAATAACATGTTTAGGGGAAACAGCCATTATACTAATGTTATGAAACATCTGAGTGCTTTTGTACCAGTTATGCACCCCACGATTCATACTTTTTTTAAAAACTTGTGAGAATGAAATAAGACTTTATCTTGATAATGCAACATGCAGATTTAATAACTTAACTTATTTGGAAAGGCAAGCACTGCTAGATGTAATGAATGATGATAGACTGGTTATCAAACCAGCTGATAAGGGTGGAGCCATTGCAGTTATGGATACTACAGCATACATACAATGTTTGGATGCCCTAATTAGTAATATCAGTACTTTTAGAAATGTTTCACCTTTATCATAGGGTCATCAATTAGTACTAAGCTAACTGCCCTTGCAGGCCATTTTAAGCCTAGCCAATTATTTCTTGTGAGACTCAAACCCTGCAACTTGTGTTTGTAAGGCAAACAACTTAACCATTAGGCCACCCTCCCAGACCTTTGATGTTAAGCAATATACAAGTAATGCTGGTAAGAAGCTAAGGGCTTTAAGAATAAATGGAGTGTTAGATGATGACTTGTATGTATTTTTAAGCATTGAACATCCAGTAATTCCTATTTTTAAAGCACTACCAAGAATGCATAAAAATACCCTACCCCCACCGATGAGACCAATAGTTTCAGGGAGGGGATGGGTTACTGAACATTTATCTATGTGGGTAGAGGCAAAATTGAAAAATCTGCTTACTTATTTTCCTAGGATTTTGAAAGACACTGCACAATTATCAAAATTGTATGATGCTTGCAAAACTTTAGATTTGAAGAATGTGTCGATGGTAACCATGGATGTTAACAGTCTGTTCACGGGCATCACAAATGAATTTGGGTTAAAGGCAGTGAAAGAAGTACTGCATACAGTTAATATACATGATGTGAACATCAATATTTTAATCCTGGAAGCACTAGCATTGGTGTTAGAAAATAACATATTTCTTTGCAATGGACCACATTATAGGCAGGTACAGGGTGTTGCCATGGGCACACCCTGTGCCAACTCATATGCTAATTTTGTGTTAGCCTTCTGGGAAGATAAAAATATTGTTAATCTATGGAAGACTTCCAACATTTTTTTATGCCAGATTTGTTGATGATATTTTTTTGTTGTGGACACAAGGCAGTGATGAACTGTTAAACTTTGCTGATTACCTGGAGAAAACTACAGATTTTCTTAGGTTTTCAGTAGAGCATAGCAATGAGACCATTGCCTTTTTAGATGTCACATTAAATAAAAATGCAACTGGTAAGATAAACACCACCTTGCATAGGAAACCATGCTGGAGAAATCATTATTTGAATGCATGTAGTATGCATCCTAGGCATACTTTTCATAATATTATGCAAGAGCAAGGATACACAGTTTCTCGGCTGTGCACAGACAACAATAAGTTTTACAAAGAAATAGATGTGTTAAATGAGCATCTTAAGGAAAAGGGGTATTCAAAGAAAAATTTAGATAAAACTAAGAATAGTATCTAACAGGGAAGCCAGGGCTAGACCATGGTTTTCTGATAATAAAGAACAGCAGGGAGATAAGCTGAAGCCATCTAATAATTATGACAACAAACCCAAGGTAATGCTGAGTTATAGTAACAATGTGTATAGGATATGTGATATCATTAAGCAAACCTGAAAGATACTAAGAAGTGACGATCACCTGAAAGATATTTTAGATGAGAAACCTAGATTTACCTTCAAGCGAAATAGTAATATCAAAGACGTGTTATGCATAGAACCTGGTTTGAAAAATAAGACTGCTAACAGTGTTTCCTCTGCACACATGAGAACAGGGACTTTTCCCTGTAGGCATTGTAAAGCATGTTCAAATGTGAATGGTTTAAATTATTTTATACATCCTGTTACAAACAAAAAATACACATTTGAGTTTTATGCAGATTGCCATACAGAGAATGTGGTTTACTTGGAATGCTACAAGTCATGTCCGAGTTTTTATGTTGGAAAAACTAATTGTAAGTTAAAAACAAGAATACTGCACCATTTGTCATCTATTAGACAGAAGGATAAACATAATGCATGTTTCTAACTTTCTAGATCATACTTTTGTTCTTATGGTTCTGCATGTTGCACAGATGAAATAAAAAGGGGGAGGGGGGCGTTGTCAATGATAGAGTATGCAGAGTTAAGATGGATCATACAGATGGCTGCTGACAACCCACCTGGGTTAAATAGTTTTGTATGTTTAAAACCAGCCTTAAAGAAAAGGCGGGTCAAGTATAGAAAGTAATTGGTTGCTTTTAGAAATGTTTTAATATTTAAAGACTGGCATGGTTATGTGAAGTTTGTCTGATGAAGGGTTTTTTAACCTGAAAGCACTTGCGTTTTATAATAAAAGATTACGGCCAGTTTGGACTCTGTTTCATTTGTTTTTACATTTGTGAACATAGTATGATTCTAATGGAGAAAGCAAACTAGACATGCTAGTAATTTTTTCAGATGTTATTTTTATGCCCACGTTTGTTATTTTTATGCCCACATTTGTTATTTTTATGTCCATGTTACAGATATTTTATTTATATGGAAAGGTTCTGTTAAGGCATTGATGGGCTTATAAATTATTTAAATAGCGGGATGGCACCAGGATACAGCTTTTAGTTACTGAAGTTGTGCACAACTAGGTCAGTAGAAGTGTTCAATTGTGTTGTTTTGGAAAACTAAGCTTTGTCAATTATGATTTACATCAGAAGAGTAGCGACCCAAATGACATGAAACCAAATGTCATAAAGGGGCAAGCTATCCTATTTTCATGGCTGACCACTGAAGGTCAATAAATTCTGTTAAAGAATTCGGTCATTTGGATAATATGCTCTTGGAGGGGGGAGTTATAAAGGACAGTTTATTTCAGATATTCTGAAACAAGTGTTACAGGTGTGATAAAAAGTAAATCCTCTTATGTTAAAAGCTAGTCAGAGCTAGGTTCCCATTACAATTAATGACATAAGTAAGTAAAAGGAATGGTAGCAATCATATTGATTTCCTAAGTGTTTTTAATATTATATTTTCACTGGATTCCCATACAGTCGAAAATATTACTATGAAAAATCTGAGATTCCTGGTTGCCCCCACTATTGTTTTTAGTTCTGTGGAAAAGACCAGTTAATTTTAGTCGGTGCTGAAGTTAAGTAAAAAACATAGGCACTGTCCAATAAACCAAGAAATAATACAATATGTGCACATATTGTAAATTTACTAAAAGCGGTCCTAGTTTGTTTGTTTTTTTTGGGCACGTATTGAACACAATTTTATACTGGGTGAACATTGCAATTCCAGTTAAAGTGGCCTGATTCACTTGAATAAATATTCCATTTGCATGACCTTCTTAAGGAATGAAGTCACAAGGATCCTGTCATGATGGGTGTATAAACATCTCTACACAATCTGGTCTAAGATCATTGCAAATGACTTCAACAAGAACTTACACAAAAATAACTGGTGTACTGAAAATGGGCTGAAATAAAATGCAAAAAGTGTAATATTGTTATATTAAGACAACCCCTGCCTTCAGTATCCAGCATAGACAATACTCCACTTCAAATAAAAATGTTAAGAATCAAGGAACATGGGTTAATTATTAGCTGTCTTTCAACTGGCACGAGAGAACAGTAATCCGAAAATCCTTCTACTTTGCTCAGCTAATTGCCAAGGGAATATCATCCAGATCTAAAGAAGTTATTAATGTTCATCATTTGATCACTGCTGCAGTCAATGTAGCTATATGGAGTTGTATTCTGCTAGCTAGACAGCTTCCAAGCTTTCAGGGCACCTTCCATGCATCCAATCACATGCCCTTCAGAACTTTTCTGCCACTGAAGGAAACTTTTTTGCAGGCTTTCAAAGACTGACAGTTGGCTAACACTGTTACATTGCTGGGTATGTAAGTTTCCTTCCATGGGGGGAAAAAAACTTCCACTTTACTTTTTATGGCAGAAATCTTACCTTTTCTGTAAAACTGTCTTAATGCATGGGCACACTGGACAGTTGCCTGGGGGCCGAATGAGCATAGAGGCCCCATGCTAATCTATGCATGTTGTGACTTGCTGTCAATAAATAATTAAATACTACACTATACTAAATTATAAATATTTGAATAATTAGGAAATTATGAAAATTATAAATATTAGAAAGTGTTTGTACAGTAGACCATTGATCATCCAAAATGTCAGTTATCCAAACGCAACATTACTAAAACATCAATTATCTAAACACAGTGTATGTGTGTCAAATGCCCCAAATAGTGATAACTGGTGGTCAGTGTTACTTTGCTCTGGATCATACCTTGAACCCTAGGTACAACACCCTGAATTCTCTACCCCTGCCACCACTTCTGTTTCAAGGAGTTGAGAGCATAGCTCTCAACTATCCAGAGTTTCACAGAATGTCAAGAATTTTTGGCTCATACTTTTGGTCTGTTCCTCTTAAATTTTGTGGTTTCCTGGCAAATCAGTGAGGACTGAATTCACTAAATACAGTAATGGCAGCCATTTAAGTTTCAGTCTTCTTATCTTTCAGGAAATGCATTGTAACACAAAATATTTTATTCAAGCAACTTTCTAAGATAGTACAAGCAATATTTAAAATCTGTCCCTGGTTTTGGGCCTTTGTCTCCACCCCCCATACATTTTGACTTTTTCCAGATTTCTTGTGCAACAAAGTTGAGAGATATGATTGAGTGTCATTTTCATTTTACAAGAAAGTGTCAAGTGCATTTTACAAGGAGTGAGAGTTTCAGGGGAAGAGATGCCAAGTCTGTTTACAATGTTGGAACTGCTGTTTAGCAAATGATATCACTATTGTGTTAAAGATTTTAAAAGCATTGTTAGTAGCACAACAGGTAGTATATTTGCTTTTGATGCAGAAGGCTGTGGGTTCTACTCCCACAGCATGTAGATGGATTGCCAATACTGTTTTTTATCCAGTTCAATTACATTTTTGATTATCTGAACAGTCTGATTATCTGAACTACCCTATGTCCCAGTTAGTTTGGATAATCGACTCTCTACCGTACATGACCCAAGAACTGAAATGCAACTCAAATGCAACTTTTGTGGTTTGGTCCTATTTGTAGGAAGTCTACATAGTGGACTGTAGATCAGAATGTGTGATGTACCTTTAGGAAGCATTCCAGTCAGTGGGCATGTGCATATAAGTGCTGAGCACATGCAAGCATGAGTGCCATTTTGAGTGAGCAGCCAGAGTGAAAGCATCTATGTGTGCAGCAGTCAGTTAGTTTGTTAGTTCGTTTAAGTTTAATGTTCCAGTCATCCATCCAGATGTGTTTGTGTGTAATAAACTATTTAAATGAACACCCAAGCCTCATTGTCTTATGTGAATACACAAGACGAGCAACATAGTGTCAGAATTGGATTTGAAGTCAAAACCACAAGGCGCACAGTCAGTAATAGAGGAATATACAGGAGTGGATCATCCAAAGCTCAAACAACTTGCAAACAGGTCAGAAACGAATTCCAGGTAATAAAATTCACTTAAATTATTTTTTTACGCAAAGAATATAAAACGAAGCACTCAAAATGTTCAGAACAAATTTCTAATTAAACAAAATGTTTGAAACTATGATATATTGATAAATGTACTTTAAATACTTACAAAAATGCTCAAAACAACTTATGAATTGCATAAAATATATTATAAAGGGAAACAGACCATATGTTTTAGCAATATACTACTTCTTTGTATTAACTAAAGCTATTCGAAATATCCGAAGTGATCAAAGTGTTGGCAAGTGTGTGTAGTATTACAGTACCGTTATTTTGCAAAGTACAATCATGTCAAAAAGATTATTGTGCATTTGAAATATTTTACAAGCACCCAGTGTGTGTTTGAACATAATTACAAGAGGCAGGTTTATACTACTGTTTGATGACAAGGCAGAAGGATTTTCGCAGACCCAGTCCACTTGTGTTTGATAACAATATTGCAGAAAATTGAAGTGTGTTTGAGCAAGAATATGATATTTTCATACAGGCTGCTTTTTCTAACAAAGACACGTACAAAGGCATTTATTCTACTTAATTTAGCTTGATCAGAAGCCACTGAAAGAGAGCGTCCATTTATGTATGCACCTGCTGTGTTTGCAGTGTAGGGGGAAGAAAGCTATATTGTGGTATAGGCTGAAACACGGGAAGATCCAGAGTGCTTAAAATGTAAATTTAGAGAAATATGTAACCCCAAGACAAATATTACAATGGAAAGGCACTTATTTTACACAATAGATCAAAAGTCTGGTGAAACTTTTGCAGCATATAAAACTAACTTGAGAAATAAGGCTAAAACGTGCAGATTTGGTGATCTGAGAGATGAGTTGATAAAAGACAGGCTTGTGTGTGGTGTTAATAATGATGCAGTGAGAAAGATTTTGCTTTGAGACAGTAATTTAACATTAAACAAGGCCACTGAGATTTTTCAAACATATGAGCTCAGAGAAAAGTACACGAATATGCTTACAAATGAGAAAGGCATGCATGCAGCATCTTCCAGTGCTAATGTTGATACTATGCAGCACGAAGTTAAAAGATACAGACTAAATGTTATGGCTACCACAGCCGGAGCTTCAGTAAAATCAGTAAAGCAATGGGGTGATTCAGCAAAACCTGTAGGAAACCTTATATTCACCTGTCGTAATTGTGGTGGAAACAATGAGCCCAAACAAGAGAAGTACTTAGCTTTTGGTCAGCAGTGCCACACATGTAAAAAATGGAATCATTTCAAAAGGTTTTGTAAATCTAAAGAGGCATTTTCTTTTATTAAAAGAGAGCATTAAAAGAGACAAGTTGATCATTTAGAAAGCTGCGACCCTACTTTTTATGTTGATGGTGTGTCTGTGCTTGGTGAAAAAGTCAATCCAGTAGATTTGTGAGCAAAGAACAAAATATTTTGTACTGTTTGGATTAATGGAAGACTCGTAGAGCTCAAAGCAGATACTGGTTCAAAGTGCAATGTTATGTCAGCAGAAACTTTTGCTAGAATAAATCCTGGAGAACAACTTGATTTGGCAAAGTATGCAAAGTTTGTTGCTTATGGTGGTGAAGAGATTCAAACAGAAGGCTCAGTAGTGATTTCATGTTATTCTTCTGGGAACAGCTCTGAGTTGCAGTTTTACATAGTCAAGAGACACGTGCAGTCATTAGTAGGCCTCAAATACAGTTTGAAAATGGGACGTTTTCATTTAATAAAGAAGTCCACAGTGTAAGCTTGAATGATAACAGCTCAAATTTTGCCCAAATTATTTTTTTCTGAGTATGCTGATATTTTTTAAGACAAATCTAGGCAAACCCTCAGTCGTGTACTCCATGAAGTTAGACCATGTGATAAGCCCAGTCAGACCAGCATGGAAAGTTCCAGTAACTGTGCAGAACAAAGTCAAAGCTGAGCTAGACAGACTGGTGCAGCTAAGAGTAATTTGTCCAGCAGAAGAACCAACTGAATGGGTATCCTCCACATTAGTAGCTCATAAGAAAAGCTCAGATGATATTAGAATATGTATTGATCCAATAGATTTGAACAAAGCATTAAAACAATCCCATCATCCAATGTGTACAGTCAAAGAGGTTGCTGCCTCCATGCCAAATGCCATTTTTTTTTTGTCTTGGATGGAAAAAGTTCATTTTGGCAAATTTTGTTTGATCGAAAATCTTCATTGCTAACCACATTCAGTACACCATTTGGAAGGTACAAATTTCTGAGAATGCAATTTGGGATAAATTCTGCCAGTGAAGTCTTTCAATGTGTGATGAAACACATTTTTTCTAGCTGTCCCTGTGCTATAATAGTAGATAATATTCTTGTAGGAGGCAATGATAAAGTCGAACATGATAGAAGCCTCAGTAAAGTTCTGGAATGAGCTTATGAAGTGAATCTTAAACTGAATCCTCAGAAATGTAAATTCAGGCTACAAGGAGTTACTTATGTGGGTTGTTTACCACTTCAGGCTTATCACCAAATCCTTCCAAGAAAACAGGTATTCTTGAGATGCCAGCTCCAGACAATGTCCAAGCCTTACAACATTTTGTTGGTATGGTCAACTATTTAGGCAAGTTCATTCCAGATTTGAGTCAACTTTCAGCACCACTAAGAGAGCTGACACACAAAGATGTAACCTGGTCCTGGTTAGAACAATACCAAAGAGTATTTGATGTCCTGAAACAGAAAATTGCCACTCCACCTACTTTAAGATATTTTGATGTTCACAAATGAGATCCACACTACCAATCACTACGAATTTGTTGGTTTCATGTGCTACAAACAACAAAGCAGTAAAAGCTCAACTTCTAAAAAAGCATTTGTCCCAAAAGTCCTACTATGATAAAAACCAGCAAACCTCTGAATCTGCTAAAAGAAGGAGAGATAGTGAGGATGAAGACAGCAAAAGGATTTGATCAGATTGGACTTGGGAAACATTTTGTGTGAAGAACTGAGATCGTACATCATTAAATCGCAAGGGATGGAATTTAGGCCTGCAATGGATACTCTAAGTCTCAGAGTGATTTGTCCAATGTTCCTGTTTCAGAGAATATTTCATTGTCTGTTCCTGTTCCTGAAAGTATTCCTAAAAATACTAAAGTAGAACATTCCCCAGTGACTGCCCCTGTTGCTAAACCCAGTTCTAATTATTTCATTACAAGGTCAGGTTGTATCGCAAGACTTAATCCTAGTTACACGGCTGGACATGATTGTTCTTGTATATGTGTGTCTGTATAATTTGTATGCCTAGTTAACTGTCATTTTTTCATTGGAAGACAGATTAGTCAAAGAAGGAGGATGTAGTTCAGAGTGTGTGATGTACCTTTAAGAAGCATTCCAGTCAGCAGGCACATGCATGTATGTACTGAGCATGTGCAAGCAAGAGTGCCATTTTGAGTGAGAAGCCAGAGTGAAAGCATGTATGTGTGTAGCAGTCAGTCAGTTCAAGTTTAATGTTCCAGTCATCCATCCAGATGTGTTTGTGTGTAATAAACTATTTAAACAAACACCCAGCCCTCATCATCTTATTTGAATACACAGTGTCATGGACCCCTACTGTACATACAGTGTTTTGAAGGTGTTTATTTTTCCCATTGACCTAAATTTTCTACAGCTGAAACTGTACGAAACCATGTTTTAATTTTTTTTATTTTGTTTTCAAATATCATTGAATAACCCTTTGAGCAGAAATGAAACGTATTGTTTTGAGTGGAGCACAGAAAAGGAAGAGAGATGCAGAGAAGGAGAAAATGTACAAACTTCTAAAATGAACATCCTAGTTGATCCCAGGTGCAACATCATCGGCCACTGATGCTGCTTCTTCAACTATAGCATCCACATCTACATCCACTCCTGCATCCAGTCATCCAGTTCCAGCAGACATACCAATGGTATAATTACCTGTTCCTACTGCTGGGAATATTCCACAAGAAGAAATAGCTAAATCTGTAACAGATTCGGGGCTATGGAACATCAACAATACTAGCACAGTAAATTACTGGATTCGTAGTGGGCCGTCATCATGTCAGAATCATGATAGCAACTTTTCAAACTCACAAAGAGTGTATAAAGGAGCTGGAGGAGAGAATACTCAGACAGGGTATTTATCAAAGTATGTGTTCAAACATCAACTGCGGAATGTTGAGTGTTTAAAGCATGAATGGCTACTCTGTTCACCTTCCCAAGGTTGTTTGTACTGTTTTGTATGTCAGTTGTCCAAGACAGAGTCTCCCTTTGCTACATCAGGATTCAGTGACTGGAAACATAGCAATGTTATTGTAGAACATAAAAATGGAGAAGAACATCGTTAAGTGCATGACAGCATATTTGATCCGACATAAAGAAACTGGAAATTTAGATTCTTTGTTACTTGAACATCGTCGCTCAGAGCAGGAGTACTGGCAAAAAGTGTTAACGTGTGGTTTCTGTAATTCACTTTTTTTCCTCTAGAGGTTTGCCATTTCATGGAGAAAATCAAATTATTGGGTCAGCAAAAAATAGAGACTATTTAGGTATTCTAGAGTTGTTGAGTGAATTTAACCCTTTTTTGGAAGAACATCTCAAAATATGGGGAAATCGTAGAAGAGGGAACCCATCATATTTATCAGTGAACATTTGTGAGGAATTTATTAAATTAATGGGACATTGTGATTTTTGTGGTATTCTTGAAGAAATTAGAGAGTCAAAGTATTACTCTAAGTGTGGATTCCTCTGCAGACATCTCACACACTGATTAAATAACATCTACTCTCCTCTACATTTCAGGATGTGAGCCTGTGGAATCTTTCATTAGGTTCATCCCCATCTTTTTCATGGAGCAAAGAATCTACCAGACACTGTTATGGATTTCCTTAATGAAAACAAAATTATACTATCAAACTGCCATGGTCAGTTGTATGATAATGCCTCAAATATGTTTGGATATTGTACTGGATTGCAAGCACGGATTCATCAACTGAATGAGTTCACCTTCTGTGTCCCCCATGCTGGACACAGCCTACACTTGGTGGGATTAAAAGTAGAAGGGTGTGGTCTACAGACTGTAAAATTCTGTGACATTGTTCACCGTTTGCATTCCTTTTTCTCTGCTTCTAGACATTGATAGAATGTTCTGGCATCATCTTTAGGAAAAGATCTGGGCAAGTGTTGGCACGAGATGGTCATCACATTTTCATGCTGTTCATGCTCTGTATAGGGATTTCAGGAAAATGAAACGTACTGGATTCTGTATTAGCCGACACTGAACAAGAAGTGAACACAAGGTTAGAGGCAGAAGGATTGAGCGAGAAAATGGAGAACTTAGAAATGATCTTCCTGACAATTCTTTGAAATGACATTCTTGAAAGAGTGAACAAAACAAGTAGTGCTCTGCAGTCAGAGGATGTGAACATACTTGTTGCCATGAATCCTTTTGAATCTCTGAAAACCGGTCTTCAGGAAATTAGAGACGAATTTAGTGAATATGAATTAAAAGCCAGGAGTAGGTGTCCAGATTCAGATTTTAGATATTTGAAAAAAAATGGAAACAAAAGCAAAGTATGTGTCTTACTAGGTATGACGGATCAGAAAAAGAGGTGCTTGTCACTAAAAGTGAAAAGTTCAAGGTAGAAACATTCCTTTCTGTTTCAGACTTATTTTTGAGCTGACAAAAAATACAGAAGCTTATTCATTGATTGGGAATCTGTTTTCCTTCAGTGAATTGAAAACAATTGGTTCTGATGAGCTAAATGAAAATTGTGAAAATCTGGCTAATGTGTATGACAAAGACCTTGGTTATGGTGACTTTTTAAATGAATGTGTTCACTACATTGTTGCTGAAAATTGTGAGACTCTTCCTGTTTTGTATAGAAAAATAATTTGACAACTTGAAATTTGTGTTTCCCAATGTTGAAATTTCATTCAGAGTATTCATATGCAGGATGGTTACCAACTGTGCTGGAGAGCATTCATTTTTATAGGTGCATAGGTCAAGACTGAAACTTATGAAAAGTTCAGCTTCACAACACAATGGGGTAGCAGCGTTTGAAACTGCTTTCAGAAAATTACATCCTCAAGACCATTGACTTCAAGTCAATTACAAAGCAATTCTGTGCAAAAAAATTTGCAAACTTTTATTTTGAACACTTGATTAATATTTCATAATAATTTCATACTGTGCCATCTGCTTCTGTATGGTTTACTAGTTGTAGTATCATTAATTTGTGAAATTTGAGTGTTTTTAAGGCTGGTGTTATATTGTTCAAATGTTTATGTTGGCTGTACAGCATTTTTTTTAATGTTTAAACACTGATTTTGTAAGTAAATATGTTTAATTTTATTGGCCATTTTCATTTTTAATCCTGTGAGTGGTTGTGTAGGTAGGAGCCCCACTGCACTTTGGCCGGTGTCCAATAATGTTGTTAACATGGCCCTGGTAAAACGTAATTATTTAAGCTAGTGTTTTTATGACTGTCACGTGGCTTTTACTTACTTTTAAAAGGGAGTGTCACTTTTTTAACTTTTCTGGTAAAAAGTTGTTAAGACTAATTTAAACTACTTTTACAGCTATGTACGTAACCTAAAGGGTTGAACCCAAGCATGTGCAGAACTAGTGGCCAATGGTATCATACATACTGACCCCCCACAGAGATAGCAAACCAGCTAGTGGATAGGTTTGGTGAAATTTTCACTCCTTTATCCCTCCTAACTTAAAACAAACCCTCCACCATCATACATATCTGAAGAGCAGGTCCTCAAAACTCTGTCCAAGGCAAAAAACACAGTCTCTATGGGACCAGACAACATCCCAGGCTGTCTTCTTCTTCTTTCGGCTTTTTCCCGGTTAGGGGTCACCACAGCGGATCAACTGTCCGCTCATGATTGGCAGTGGAGTTTTACAGTGTTGATTTGCCAGCCCAGCGCCCAACCTTCCACAGAAGGCACACACACACACACACACACACACACACACACACACCTAAGGCCAATTTAGAGTGTCCAATCCACCTACAGTAGTCTTTGGAATGTGGGAGGAAACTGGAGCACCCAGAGGAAACCCACACGACCACAGGGAGGACATGCAGACTCCGCACAGAAGGCACCCCAGCCGAGGATTGAACCAGAGAACCTCTTGCTGTGAGGCAGAAATGCTAACTGCTGCACCACAGCGGCTGCCCACATCCCATGCTGTCTTCTAAACAGGCTAAAACATGAACTAGCATCACAGCTAATTACCCTTTTCATCATAGCCTAACCACAGGCTTTGTTCCTGCGGAATGGAGAACAGCTACAGTTATTCCATTCCACAAAGATGGCCTAGCAACAGACCTGGGGAATTGCAGACCCATAAGCCTGACCAGCGTCATCTGTAAGCCCTGATAACTGAGCTACCTACATCAAAACCATTACAGTAAATGAAAAACAAACATACTTGCCTTAGAGGTCACAAGGAACTCACTTTTTGTGTTGAATGTGCTCCTTCAGGCTACAGAACAATTCTAATTTTCAGGTGATTATGTTTGTGTAGGATAATGCTGTAGTTAATGTCAAAGAATTAAAGTGGGTGAAGAAACCAAGACAGACAGCAAATTTGAGAGTGAGAGTGAGACCAGCACTGCTATATGCCTGTCTTTGCCTTGCTGTAGAACATCGTAGTCCATAAATATAAGCATATTATTTTTTTGTTGTTGCAGTATTTCTCCTGAAATTCTAATTTGTATATTTGCTTTCTATGCAACACCATTTAGTTCAAAATATGAAATTATAGTGCAAACTATACAGGCTGGTCAAAGGAAAAAACTTCTGTATGTTAGTCTGGAAGTCAATAGAGTTTGGTTACTGCTATTATTTATATAAAAGGCGTTTAACTTGCAAATAAAAATTTTATGTTATTTATTTTACATTTGTTGACCGGGCTAGTCCAGCTGGATATATGTCCATTTTCAGTGGAGGCCCGGGGAGAAAAGCTCCACAATACAATTACACTAGCAAAATAGGACAAGACATGTATTTCAAGTAGACATTGGTACATTACAAAACTTTTATGATATCTTACACGAGTAGGAATTTTATATTCTGTATCCAGTAGGAGCAAAAGCTTGATGTAAAAAAGAGCTCGATATCATAGTAGTTTGAAATAATAATGGAAATTATAACTAAGATGCTGTATATAATTTGGTCACACAAGAAGTCAGAAGATAAACACTAGTTTGAATGGATAGAGTGTACAAAAGCAAATAGCGGGATACAATAATCGTGTTTAGTCTCACAAGAGATGAGGTGTGATAAACCTGCTAGGAAATACCACAGTATATACATATTTGCATGAGGAAAGAATCCTCAGAAAGGTCAAGCGCACTGCAATTAGAGAGTAAACACTAGCTAGGAAATACCACAGTATATACATATTTACATGAGGAAAGAATCCTCAGTAAGGTCAAGCGCACTGCTATTAGAGAGTTAACACAAGGTAACGTTCAAAAGAGGCTGGGAATCATGGGAGTCTTGAAGGGGGTATGGTGTTAAGTCTGGGTTATCACAGGGGCATAGCCAGTTTGATTTGAGGTAGTGTTTCAGCTTGCTTTTAAATAAGTTAACAGAGGATAGTGAGGTTAGCTGATTTGGAAGGTTGTTCCAGGCCTTGCCTACTGTATTAGAGAACAGGGTGTCACCAGCTGAATTGTTGGATTTGGATATTTGTACAAGTAGTTTGTTAGATGAGCGCAAGGTTTTGAGATTGTTATAGGGGATGACTAGGGATGTAAGTATGGGTGTATTCTGTGGTAGATACAGGATCTTATGGGCTACTGTTAGTTGATTGAAAAGTATTAGATTTGGCAGTTCTAGCCATCCGAGTTTATTCAAGTTGATACAATGATGAGTTCTATAGAAGGATCCTGCTGCGAATCTGGCTATATTGTTGTAGGAGGAAGACAGTTTATTCAGGCTACTCTTGCATATTTTGGTATAGATGGGGGAGGCATAGAGGAGGGTAGAGATAAGGTGTGTGCGAGCAATGGTGGCCCTGGCTAGAGGAGTTAGAAAGGGTTTGATTCTATAGAGGGAACCTAGTTTCTTATTAACTGTTTTTATGGTGTTATTAATGTGAGGTCCAAAAGACAAGTGATTATCTATTAGTACTCCGAGTAGTTTGGTGGTTGTTTGGGGATATTATAGTTCCCTTATTTGAGGTAATAGTAAAGTTAAGTGGGGAGGTTCTGCGAGTGGGGTTGAATAGTAGCATTTTTGTTTTGTTAGGGTTTAGGATAAGACATCTTTGTAGGAACCAGTTTTCAACTGTGCTAAAGGTCTTTTGGGTTAGTAACTGAAGTTCTGATTGGGTAGTAGCAGAGCATATGAGTGTGGAGTCATCTGCGTAGTGGATACAGTCAGCTTGTGGAATTACAGAATGGAGGTCATTTGTAAAGATGGAGAAGAGTAAAGGACCCAGTATGGATCCTTAAGGGACCCCTAATGCTACTGGGAGGTGGGAAGATAAATTGTTTTCCCAAAGAACAGCCTGCTGTCTGTTATTTAGGTATGATTGGAACCACTGTATGGTAAGGGCATCCAATGATAAGTTTTTGAGTGTGTCTAGGAGAAGGTGGTGGTTAACCATGTCAAATGCTTTAGACAGGTCGATGAAAAGGGCTGAGGATGGGGTATCATTATTACGATTACTATTAATTTGGTTAGTAAAGGATAGGAGAGCGGAGGTGGTGCTATGATGTGGTCTAAAGCCATGTTGACAAGGTGCTAATAGATTGTTTTCAAGTAGGTAGGGTAACAGTTGTAGATGAATACATTTCTCCATTATTTTAGCCAGAGGAGATAGTATGGCTATGGGCCTGTAATTGGCGAATTCCTTGGAGTTACTGCATTTGTGAAGGGGGATGATGTGAGAGACTTTCCAGATTAAGGGGATAGTTCCTTCAGAGGTGGTTCTGTTAATGAGGATGGAAATGGGGTAGGCTATGACTTTAGCAGCTTTTTGGAGGTATTCTGCAGGTAGTAGATCTGCAGAGAGTGTGGTGGGTTTCAGTTTATGGATGAGGTTAAAGATGAGGGATGTGGGCACTGGCTGAAAGTGAAATAGAGTAGGATTGTTGGCAGAGGTTATGTTAGAGCGTGGGTTGCTAGTGGAGAGCTGTTTAGCTAGGGATTGTATTGTTTCAGTGAAAAATTGTGTTAAAGGAGTCAGCTATTTGGATGGGATTGTTGTGATCAGAGCCATTGGGAGTAGCAGTGCTTGAGCGTCCTGGGTGTAGGAGGTTATTGATGCCTAGCCAGAATTTTTGAGGATTGTTTTGGTGAGTTTGTTGAAGCTGATGGTAGTAGTTTCTTTCATCGGCTAATATGTCTTTTTTTGTTTCGTTTCTTAACTGTCTGAATTGTAAGTGATCTGAGGGGCTTTTTGTTGTGCGCCATTTGGCCCATAGTTTATTTCTTTGCAAGATTTTTTGTTTGGTAGTTTTGGTGAGCCATGGTGCAGGTTTAGTTCTGATTCTAACTTTGCGTAATGGGGCATGGCAATCTAAAATGGAAAGGAATTTTGAATTAAAGTATTCAACTGCATTATCTAGTGGCAGGTGTTTAAGGGATGTCCAGTTACAGGCTCTTAGTTCAGTTTGAAACTGATCAGGGTTAAAATTTTTGTTAGTACGAATTGTTTTGCAGATGGAAGAGTTAGGGAGTTCTATTTTAGATCTGATGAGATAGGTAAGCAAATGGTCACTTATGTCCTCTGGGAGGGTGCCTGTTTTATAATTTTGTTGAGGAGTATTCGTAAGTATCCAGTCGAGGGTACTTTCTTTGTTGTTAAGTTTATTGGTTCGGGTAGGGGATGTTATAGTTTGAGTAAAGCCAGATAGGTTGATATGAGTAGTAGGTTGCTCAGATATGCAGGAATTCCAGTTTATGTTAAAATCTCCAAGTATAATGGTTTCTTGAGGGTAGTTGCTTGAGAGCCAGCTAAGGATGGCCTCTAATGTGTTGATGTTATTGCCTGGTGGAAGATAGACTTAGATAAGATATATGGCTTTACTTTTGTTCAGCTGTATCTTAGAAGAATTTCTGCATTGTTGGAAAGTGGAGGTTTGGAGTCTAGCAAGGTAACTTGTAATCCATTCTTATAAAGTATGGTTACACCTCCACCTTTCTTATTATTACGGTCACATCTCAGGATGTTATAGCCAGGGGGTAAAACTGTGCTGTCTTGTACTGATGGATTAAGCCATGTTTCAGGCAGACACAATATGTCAAAAGAGTGTACATCTATATGCAGATGAGCAACTTTATTATTGATGCTATGAATGTTAAGATGAGCTATCAGGAGAGAGTTGGCCTGCTTGGAAGGTTTGTTTGTAGTAGTATGAGTTGGTGTATTAGGCTGTGTAGCTGTGACTGTGGTTGGACCCGGGTTTGGGTGTATATCACCATCTATAAGGGAGTGGGGCTGTACTTTTAGGATGAGTTGTAAGAGTTTAAATATTAGGTTCTTGTTTCTTCTAGCTGTAGGGTTAGCTTGAGAGAAGTGATTGAGTCTATGAAACTTGGCTGCTGAGTACTTAGCTAGGTAGTAGTAGTTGCCAAGACTGTGTGGAGTCCTGGATATGTGTGGTATTCGTAGAGAGTGAGTAGATAGGGTATAATTAGTATAGTTAGGAGTATTAATAAAGGTAAGGGTTTGTGGTATGCTTGGGCCATTATTGTAGGTATAGGAGGTGGATTGTAGGGATGCTAGTAGATAGAGTGGTGAGGTAATAGATAATGTGAGATGAGTGATGGTGCTTTATTGGGGGACGAGTTAGGGGTTAGTGTTAATGTGTAGGGGTGTGGCTATTTAGGTATAAATGTAGAAGTACTGGGGGCGTGTGGGAATTGGGGGCAGGGTAGGGGAGCGGAGTGAGCCCGGAGGGAGAACGGAGCGGGATGAGCCACTGAGGAGTTCACCCAAGGAGAACAATCAGTGAAGCAGTGAGTTAAGGTAAGTAAAGGTGGGTAGGGTGAGTTGACACAGAGCCTGCTAGTAGATAAATATACTGAGAGGATAGGCAGCGAGGAATTTGAGAAGAAGGGAGAAATATTGAGATTGTAAGCTCAGGTCTAAAGGAAACTATTACTCTCTAGTGGACAAAAGGCTGTGTAGTAGTGGAGATGTCTATTAAAAGAGGGAAAAGAAAAACTAAACAAGTGCCAGTTTTTAAAACAGTAGAGTATCGAAAGAGAACCTTCTCTCTCTCTCTCTCTCTCTCTGTCTGGCTTAGGTGAATCATCTCCATTTTCATTTTACTAAGTAAAGAGGAATGTAATGTTAAATGACCCTTTACTGCTTTGCTTTACATCTAGACTTTGATTAAATCACAAATCTCAAGTGTTACATATGGGATAGTATAGCATTTGTCTGGCAGTTAATACAGAGGATTATGACTGTAAGTTGTCAATGATCTGCCTCCTGTAGTACAAGGTTTGATTCCCTCAGCCTTCATTTGCCAGCTGTGTGACCTGTGCAAGTAACTTAATCAGACAGTGTTTTAGGACAATTGGGAGTTTGAGCTAGGCTCCTTAATGGTCTCCTTGACCATGTGAGCATGTGAGTTTTAACTGCCTATTAACTGAGAACTTAGTAAGAAAAAATAAAACCAAAGGAAACATGAAGATAGGTAGAACTATATTAAAAATAATAATTAACATTTTTCATTCTCATAGGCTTTATCACCTTGTTATAGTCTAGTACACAGACTGTTGTTGTTGTCTTTAGATAATTACTGGTGGCATCATGTGTTTCAGTTGCAGCCTTAATTTCTGTATTCCTTCAAACTAGCCAAAATCTGAAATGATATACCTCAAAATACACTCAACACTAACAACACTACCAAATTCAAACAACTGCTGAAGGAACATCTTAAAAATACTTGGCTTTGTTCCTGCACAGCTCCTGGTTAGCTGCTCTAAATAGCCTGATTTCCCCCTACCCCCTTACTTATCTTTCTCCCCCCCTTTTCTTATTCATGCAGTGTTCTCCTTCCCCTATACTCCTTCTTTCTCTTCCTTAGTTGACTTTTTATCTCCTATGTAACAGTTTCCTTAGCCCTTGAATTTTTTAACCAGAATGTCACAAAACTTTATTAATTGTTCATCCTAATTAAACTAATTTCATTTTAATAATTGTCTTTTCTTCTTCTATTTATTTATTCATATTTACTTCTCAACATGTATCTTATATGAAGATTGTACTGTTTACATTTTTTTTTCATGTTTCTTATAATATGACAACATTGTAACCCGTGGAGCTTTTCTCCCCAGGCCTCCGCTGAAAATGGGCTATTTTTAGGCCCAGTTGGACACTCTCGGTAAACAAAAGAAAATAAATAATAAAATAAATAAATCCAACACATTTTAATAATTCTGCTTAAACCCCATCCATGGTCTTAAAAGAAAATCATTCATTCAACCCACTATGTCAGCATGCAACTCATCTAATTTCTCTTTAAATTCTAACAGAAGCAATAATCTATCCCATTTGCCACCTCTAAGTACTTTTATGTAGGATCATAGAATCATAGGAAGTTACTAGGCTATTGGCCCTGAGGCCCTTATAAGCCTAGCCAAGAGTTTTGCCCATGTTTAGACAAATCAGCACAGAATGCCCCTGTCTAGCAGGGACACAGGTGGAATCCCAGGGATGTATTTTCTATTTTACATCCAGTTATCCAGCTTGCGCTTAAAAAGGGGTAAAGAGGTACTCTGCTTGACGTGGAGAGGGAGTCTGTTCCACAGACGGGGGGGGGGGTCTCTGGGACATAAATCTGTCCTGAAAACAAGTCCTATTGATGTGATGTGACAGACCAGACTGAGGCCACGTGTGAGGGTTACACGAGTGGAGCTTGACTTGCGGATATGCAGCAGTCCCATCAAGGTGGGGTCCGAGATTGCCTTGTATACCAGACAGAGGTCACCTCTGAGGAGTCTGTATGAAACTGAGTAGAGGGATAGGGCTTTAGCCTATCTGCGTATGGTATATTTTTGAGACCCTGGATTCTCCTGGTGAGGAACCTCTGTGGTCGGACAAAAGTCTTTGACTCATTGTGCAGTCAGCTATATCTCAAGCTAAAACACTTTATCCGTGCTTTATTTTTATGTATTTTATATGTTCCTTAATCCTTTCTCATAACTTCCTAGCTATCTTGTTGATAAATAAAAGCAGTCACTCATCCTGTGGCTCTGCATAACCACACTCATATGACTGTTCTAAAATGTTACAAATAATATACTTTATGTGTTTCAGGATGTATAAAACATTTTCCTTCTCTAATATGCTTCCATGCAGAATGAGTTATTCACTTACAAATGCCACTGTTTACTGAAATTATACTATACATTTTTTATTTTTATTTTTATTGTCGTTGCTTTTATTATTTTTGTTTGTTTTATTTTTTTTATTTCACATCCATTCAGCCTTCCATTTTCTGGTAACTCACTTTGTCCTTTAAAGGCTTGTATGCACACAGTAGCCAATCCAGCATAATGAACACTAGGCAGTGAAACACATTCTGGACAGGGTGCCAGTCTGTCACAGAATACTCTTACTTATTCTCACACACTGCATGCCTACCTACAGCAATGTGGACAACACAATTTCACTTACTGCATGTCAATGACAGCCGTGAAGAAGCTAGAGTGCCTGAAGAAAGCCAATGTGAGTACAGGGAAGACATGCAGACTGCACAGAATGCATCCCCAGCCAAGAACTGAACCACCAACCTCTTACTGTGAGGCAGTAATGCTATTCACTGCACCAGTATTCCTGCTGTTTCTATAAGTAAACCATTTTTTTCACACGTTAATATGAACACTTTCTGCCTGTAGTAAACAAACAAAAAAAAAAGCTGCCAATGCATATAGATGCTGCTCCTTCTTGCCCTGATATTTGTCCAGTATGTAGACAAATGTGACACCCTGAGCACCTAGTTAGACATATGTGATACATACTGCTTATCTTTTCCCCTACGGATAATAATGATCTTCTGTTTATTTAGGGCCTTCTTATTGTGTCCCCTTAACAATAAGCCTCTAGCATCCATGGTAACCATATAGTACGTATTACATGACTCATCAAATATTCCCTTATTAAAATAAAAACTTCTGTTGTATCTCAAGTATGCTCTGATAGGGGAACATTATCTGATATATGCTATTCAGATATATTGGCAGCGATATGACTATGAAATCTGGATAATCCCAAAGTTATGAATATTTTGAAATTTGGCTGCTGTTGGAGAGTTCATTAAAGTTCGTTAAAGTATTTTGTGTGTGTGTGTGTGTGTGTGTGTGTGTGTGTGTGTGTGTGTGTGTGTGTGTGTGTGTGTGTGTGTGTGTGTGTGTATACATGCGTAGGTGTGGGCGTGCATGTACGTCTGTTAATACCATATAATATATTTCCATATTTTTTATTAGTTTATACATAGCAGTTTCATACTTAGCCAAGTCTGAAATAAGAAGTGTACTTACCTTTCTCTGCCTTTTTATGACCTGTATTAACCTCTTGATGAATCCATAAGTACCATTCTTAAGTACAGAAAACTATAGAAATGGAATCTCCATTCTGTCATTTGGATAACAAAGCTCAGCTGTTTTAACACATGAAGAATATAATAATAAACACCCCTTAAAAGCTTTTCTTTAAGATTAGCATCCAATTAGATCACAAATCTCAACTGTTTTCTTTAGGAGTCTGCAGCAGTAATAGAGGTTAATAAGAGTTCAGTCTTGGTATCAGGCATTACAAGACAGCATTATTGCCTTTGCTGTACACAATGTATTTAGCTTAATGAATTATAAAGTATGAAGTAATATAATGCCATCACGTTGTTTCTTTATTTACATGCTTGGTCATTCGACTTATTTTTGCTCTTCTGTTCCTACATGAAATCCTTTTATTTAGTTGCATCTTGTAAAGTATATAATTTGTAACACTTCATCTCATGCATTTTTCATTCCTTATAAGCCTTTTTTGTGGTATATGCTGTTCCTCGACTTCATAAAAACACATTCCGTGTTTCCACTTTTGAATGCATATTTGTTATTGCGTTATTCTTTGTAAGGCTTCTTGGAGAGAATCTGTATCATAAACATTTTATTTTTTATTTCCTTTCTGCTGATATAATTTCAGGATTACCTAATATATAAAGATGTTTCATCTGCATGTAGGCTACCATTTCTGTGTTGCTGCTTTCTGTGCATTTCTGATATGCTCTCTCTTTCCTGCCAGACCTACTGAGTCTGTTTGCAACATTTGCTAAGCATGGTTTATTGTTTTACACTTCATTCCCTCTTTTCTTCATCAGACATCATTTCTAAACAAACACATATTATGTTTCTTAAGCCATTTCAGCAGCAGCAGTAGGATTAGAGATTTATATAATAACCAGACATCAGTACAAGTGCTATAATACATTAGGCAAGCATAATACAGTGATAAAAGAAATGACTGAGAGGAGAAAATAATACGTATTTTATCAGTTAACCTGGATACAAAAAAAATTATTGTGGAACATATCTATACTTAGTGCGCTATATAAAGAAATTTAGGTACTTTTAAAAGGCCTCCACCAAGACAAAAGGTTTTCATGTAATATTTCTAAGATTAAAGGTTCATGTCAGGCAATCTCCTGGCTCTTACCTCAGAAAGTACACTCGAGATGTATGAACCTAGCATGACGTCTTCTTTAGCTATAGAAACTGCAAGGTCAGTTGCAGAACAACTGAGTCAAAAGACAGAAAGCAACAAGACCAACAATCACTCATCTGCGCAAGCCCCATTCCATAATGGATGTTTCAGATCAGTGGTCTTGGGTAGATATTAGGGAAATAAATGCAGGACACATCTGTGTAAAAAGACATTACACAACTTATCAGTAACAGAACTCCTGGATTCTTCGTCACTTCCAAGTATTTTACAACAAACCAATTGGTAACTGTAGTCTACAAAGGGATTATAGCATTGGATATGGAAGTCACTGAGGCCTGTTAATGTTCTGGAAGATTACCTAAATATAACGAAACTAAGTGGTTCAGAGGATATTTCTTTCTAAGGAAGTGCTACTTTCAGTTGTACCCAACAATTATTCTTCAAGTGTGGTCTAATGAAAGGATGAATGAATGCATAAGTGGCGCTAATATTCACTGGATCTACTGCTGTGTTTTGCATAGTATAATGTACATGTTATGCTGAATCTCAAACGGTCTGTGTGATGATTACATGACACGGATGGTTATTACTCAGATCTTAATGTGATCATGGATCACAAGGTCGATCTTTACTTGATGGACTGTCCTGCAGATAATAAGATTAAGATTTATAAACAGAAGGTTGATTTAAAACTAATGACAATGGAGACTGGTGATATTTCAAAAAATAACATGTTAATTTTTCCACACTAAATTATTGTACTGTGGAAAACATCTTAAAATGAAATATGTCTAAATGTAATATTATGGTTTTGGGAAAAGTCCACAGCCACATAGTGGCTGTACATTGGGAGACCAAATTTTAAAGAATGTGAAAGGGATAAAAAGATTAGCCTCCATTTACCTACTGTGTGACCTTAAGCAAATCGCTTAACCAAACAGTGCACTGGGACGTGAGAAATTGGGCTAGGTGCCTCAATGGTCTCCTGGATTGCATGCCTAGTAGCTACCTATGAAACTAGATTAAATAATTTTATCTTACAATAAAAAATAAATGTCTAACTTATACTTACCTCAATTTAGAGGAATGAGTACAGAATTGCATACATGTTTTAGGAAAAGGACAAATGAATGGTCGTCCCTTTGTCTAGGTGTGAAAACGTATTCAGCTGTGTGGAAGGTGTTTGTTATCAGACAGAGCCAAACAGATTATAGTGCTGCCCACCTCACGTAGTCTGTGTGAGCAGGACAATTTAGGTACCTGTCAACTTCTGTGAGCATGTGCCAGGGCTGCAAATATTTATGTAGAGGAGCAGAACTGCTCTGCTACAATGAATAATAATAATAATAATAATAATAATAATAATAATAATAATAATAATATTGAAGACTGTTTTAAAAAGTAAGTATCTCTGCATCCAAAACAAAATACAATACTATGATTTAAGTCATTGCTTCTGCCCAAGGAAAAAGTAAGGAAGCAGGGATATAAAACAGAAAGAGCTTTCATAATGGAAATTAAAAATGTACCTTCCTAATATTATTTTATCATCAATACTTCAGAATAAGCTTATGAAACCAAAATGCAGACAACTGAAATAATAAGTGACTTCTCCTCCTTCTGGACGTTTCCACAAATAATCAGGGCCTCTAAACCTTTGATTGCTAGGTTATAGTTACTGTACACATACCTCTTGAAATATATTTATTGATAATCAGTGTTAAAGCACTAGTTTAATGCCTAAGGCAAGGCCACTGATCTAAGTAATCCACCGGTCATCTTGTGTAATGACATCTCTATTTTCTGGTCATTCTTTCACCCTGACTAGCTGAAGAGCTGGTGGACATTCATTCTGAAAACGTATGCCATATATGGAGTCTGGAGCTTTAAAGCTAACGAGTTAGCTAGCAAGATTTGCTTGTGGTACACGGTTCTTGAACAGAGTTCAGATGAAGAATACACTTCATGGATGTTAGGCCACATGTATGGTGTATGTGTGTTATTTATCAATCCCTTTCACATGGCATGTTGTCAGAAGTGAGGATTCAAACATGTAAAGTGTAGTCTACATTATCCGCAGACAAAATGCACGGGGGAAGACTTACACAAGCAATAAAGAATCTCAGCAGGTAATCTTGTAGTTCTGGAATATAGAAATTAAGCAATATTTCTGCAGAAGTAATAAAATATATTTGCATTCAAACATCTCTGTATTTTGAACTACAAAAGTATAATTCTCTGTGGAGATATGGCTCATCTGCAGCCTTCTGGAAGTCTTTCTATACAAGTAAATTTGGTAGAAAACTGGAAGCTTTGTGTTCAATTTTTAAATTATTCTTCACTGCAAGTGAATATGTTGAGAAACCTTAAAAGTTCCAGTGCACTACATATCTGCATGCTGCTGAAGTGGAAGCTATAAAAGTACTTAATGCTTTAAATTTACATTAAGAGAAGAAAGATAAAATATCTCTTAATGGCATGCTGCATTACATGCTAGCCATCCCCATAATGGTCCCCATGCCCTGCCAGTCTGAAAATTCCTATGTTGTTGATATCCCACTCTTAATCTATTATGTGAGACCCCAGGTCTTCACTATTACCCTCCCATACTGATACGAGATTTCTCTATTTCAATGCTTTTTACCTCATTTTTGGGGGATAGATGGGTGGGACGTTGATTGCATCCAGGTGCTGCCAAAACATGTATAATTCAGAGTTGCACCTCCTTATACATCTTGTTAGCTGTTATTATTTTGCCATCACATCTTCTTCCCTTACCTACCTTCTCCAACACCTGACCACATTCCCCAGAAAGAGCACTGTTAAATAGACAAGCTCTGCCTAATGCATAAGGCTTTCTTAGGTATGCAAACTGACCTTCTTACTAACCAAGCAGAGGAGATGTGCCAACAATGTGAGTTTGATATCCACCCAGGTAAATGATATTATGAAATTGGACAAGTTTGTCGTCAAGATGTACAGTGAGTCTCACTGTAGTCTGAGAGACGCTGCTTATAGCAGTATTATAATGAGCCTGTTCTGTTTATCATAAATACGTTTCATATATCTTGTGGGACATCTTACTCCTTGTTCGGGGCAGTTGGTGCTACGGCTGAAAATGTCTGTTTCCTTATACACTAGTAGCATCTGACATTCTGAAGAGCAGGGACTATGCAAGCATTATGCAGCGTCAGAACAGCTTTCTGTAGTTTAATGCCTGATATAATATGTTGCTGAGAGATTCTGGATTGTACACACAAGCATGAGTACCTTGGTATGAGTCATCAGAGAGAAACTTCTTCCTTACTCCTCAGGTAATGGAGTGATGTAACCCCTTCAGAAGGCTCTATTTGTACTATCTGGCAATTTAAGTATATATTTGCCTGAAATGTAATCCTATTTAGGGTAAACACTGACAAGATGGTGGCCCCAAAGCTTGATGAATATTTTGCCAGCTTTGTCAAACTATTTCTTATCAGGGTTCAACAAAAGTCACAGGACTGTTCCCACATTCATCTATGCTATCTCTGATTTCCAAAGTTTTTTCCTGGTGTGAGAAATGAAATCCCTGTTTTAACTCTAATATCTCTGACAGTTTAGATATGAAATAATTGTTCAGCCCTCTGTAAAAAGGCCCTATTACCAGTATGTGGTATTTTGTGATTCAGAGACATATTAACCACCATGAGGAAAGACCTCATTATGGGCTAATTTGCATGTCTCTGATCAGCACTTCCTGCAGTTCATAACAGTGTTGGTGGCCACACTGGAAACGAGAGGCATTCTACCCCAGTCACTCTCCTACACAGACAAACACACATGACTTACCTCCATACCTGTCCCTGTTTACAGAACATCCTTAATGTCTCATTTTCCTTGTCCAAAAAATTCATAGATGAGTACTGCCAGGCCTTAATGCCAGACATTCCAGTTTCACATTTCATATTCTAGAGTAAATGCATGCTACAGCAAAGGTTGTTTATGACATTAAGAGATACATGTAATGTTTCCTGTCCTTGTCCCTCATAGTCACAACATGTTGTAGACATTGCATAATGCCCAAGATCTTCCATAGAAATTATATATCATAAAAATAGCTGCTACACTAATATCTCAGTTAGTTTAGTGGGCTAAGGAAGATATTTCTCATGCAAAGGGTGAGTTGTACAAATCTCCCATCTGTCCATTGTTCTTTCCTTTTATATACATGCTATACAATCCGTAATATTTAGTGGTGGTGCAGAGGACTAATATCTCTGTGAGAGGTGGGAGAGTACATGATTTGTGCTATAATTAGTGCCTTTTAAAGCATGCTATTTTTTTCCCCTGATGTCTAGTGATTCCCCCACGACTGATGCCACTTTTGTTTATGTACCTCTCCAACATAAGAATAGTAGTTATCTCTGGTGGCTAATGCTTCCCTTGATAGTGATCAGTGCTGTTAAGGCAGGGGATCTTTAGAGAAATCCATGATGTCTAGTGTTCTGCTCCCTGTGATCTTCATACTGTTAGGTGACATAATGGCACAAGTTATCCCTGGTGGCTAGTGTTTCCACAGCCTAATGTTGCAGATTCTGTTCATTAGGCTGGAGGTATGTGGAAGTAGGACAGCCCCCGCAGCACACAGATGCACACAAACACAAACTCACACAAAACACATACAGATGCACACAAACACACACACACAAAACACGCACATTTACATGCTCACACAGAAGAGCCTACCTACCTCATAACATTCACACACCTATCCATTCATCCATTCACATACACACACACACTCTCTCCTACCTGACCCCCTCCCTAACTTCCCTACTGTTTCCTCACAGGTACACACACACACACTCATGCACACATCTCTCAATCTTACCTTACATTTTCCATAACTTTCCTTTACTCCAGTAGATGAACACAGCCTTTTGGCTGTGCTCACTAAAGCGATATGGAAGGAGAAGCTATGCTAATCTACATGACTGAGTGATTTTATGACTCACTCGGCACATAGGTGCTTTCCCTGAGATAGTTCTTTGGGAGAGGGAGCACGTGGCTAATTAGCATATGCATCTCCCCCAGACTGCCTGATTAGTATGTAGCACAACCACAGAGGCAATTTCATGCAGTACTGCACATCTTTGTGCAAAAAACACCATGTTAAGGTTATCTAAATTTGAAAAGGTTACCAAGATTTATATACCTTCTGGTAACCTTTATGAATTCAGCCTTAAGATTTATGAAATGTTGATGGAAATATTAGCTTTTTTAAATAAATTCTGGGGAAAAATTTCAAAGAAGTATTGATTTCTGGGGGAGAAAAATGTGGTAACCATGAGTTACACTGCAAGTGACCTATTAGATGACAGTAGGCACCTATCTTGCCACATCTGTTTCTCACAATGCACACATACTGCCGGTACAAATGCATGGGTGGTATCCATCTTGTATATCTGTTCAACGAGACAATATAGCTAGTCATTTTTGGGGATTGCCACATGCTGACTGAGAGTTTTTTAAATGTATTTTTGTCACCTTAGCCCTGCTAACTCTACATTTGCTACTATCATTCTACCTTCCTTAATAACTCACACTCACATTATTTTTATAGAGCTGCCATCATCTTTTATATCACCTTGAAGCCATAGGTTATCCAGAAAACCAAGGTGTATCGTTCTAACTATCAAGTTTGCTTGGTTCTTATCCATTCTCATTCTTCAGATTCACTAACTAATCATCAGTTCTGCTTATTCTCACAAAAGCATTTTAAATCCACACGCTGGAGCTGCTGCATTGCCTGCATATCACCTTACCTGAAATTTAATAGGTTTCTTAGATTCATGTCACATGACATGTTTATAGATGAAGCTACCCTGGCAGTTGACATTGCAGAGATTCAATTTCAGCTTGGCGTTACTAATTTATAAAAGTATACACATTCAGGCTCTATACTAATTCAGTCATCTCATTCACCCATACTCTCCTCCCTACATAGTATTTCCATATACCACATATGGAATGTTAGAAAAATACCAGACTAATAAAAAATTGTTGGGGGAATAAATGTTTCTGCTGCTTTTACTCCAGGAAATCCTTGCCTTTGTTGGTTATAAAAGTAAAACTCTGCAGAATGGGTAATGGGCATAAAGTGTATTTGTTCCTACCAACCTGTTGAAAAATGATTAATATTTAACTTCGTTTTAATCAGCTCTTACAGCTGACTACAGTAATTAGTATCATATTTCTGTATGATTTTAGTTTTATATGCATATTTATGATACGTTTAACTTTGTAAACCATTCAGTTTCTAAAACCATTTACATTTGTTTTGATGTAAAGCTATCTGCTTCTGTCCTTTGAGAATTTTTCTGTTTTCATGAAAGGCTTATACAGGAATGTCAAAGGTGGAAAAGCACCTTAAGGAATGCAGTCATTTTTTCCTTGACTACTTCTTTTTCTTCTTTTGGCTGTTCCCATTAGGGGTCGCCACAGTGGATCATCTGTTTCCATTTCTTCCTGTCCTCTGCATCTTGCTCTGTCACACCAACCACCTGCATGTCCTCTTTCACAACATCCATAAACCTTATCTTAGGCCTTCCTCTTACCTGGCAGCTCCATCCTTTTCATCTTTTTCCCAATATGCCCAGCATCCCTCCTCAGCACATGTCCAAACCAATGCAATTTTGCCTCTCTGGCTCTGTCTCCAAACCGTCCAACCTGAGCTGACCCTCTAATATACTGATTCCTAATCACATCCATCCTCGTCACACCCAGTGCAAATCTTAATATCTTTAACTCTGCTACCTCCATCTCTGACTCCTGCTTTTTTGTCAATGACACTGTCTCCAACCCATATAGCTGGTCTCATTACTCTCTTGTAGGCCTTACCTTTCACTCCTACTGGTACCCATCTGCACAAATCACTCCTGACGCTCCTCTCCGCCCACTCCACCCTTCCTGTACTCTCTTCTTCACCTCCCTTCTACACTCAAAATGACTCTGAACTGTTGATCCCAAGTATTTAAATTCGTCCACTTTCACTAACTCTACTCCCTGCATCCTCACCATTCCTCTAGCCTCCCTCTCATTCACATACATATATTCTGTCTTAGTCCTGCTAACCTTCAATCTTCTCCTCTCTACAGCATATCTCCACCTCTCCAGGGTCTCCTTAACCTGCTCCCTACTCTCACGACAGATCACAATGTCATCAGGAAACATCATAGTCCATGCAGACTCCTGTCTGATCTCATCTGTCAACCTGTCCATCACCACTTCAAATAAGAAAGGGCTCAGAGCTGATCTTTGATGTAATCCCACCTCCACCTTAAAGGCAAACTTCATTCCTACTGCAGACCTTACCACTGTCACAGTACCCTCATACATATCCTGTACCACTCTTACATACTTTTCTGCCACTCCCGACTTCCTCATACAATACCGCAATGCCTCTCTAGGCACCCTGTCATATGCTTTCTCTAAGTCCACAAAGACACAATGCAATTCCTTCTGACCTTCTCTATACTTCTCCATCAACACTCTCAGATCAAACATCACATCTGTAGTGCTCTTTCCCGGCATTAAACCATACTGCTGAACACTAATCATCATGTCCCTTCTTAACCTTGCTTCCACTATTCTTTCCCATAACTTCATGCTGTGACTGATCAGTTTTATCCCTCTGTAGTTACTACAACTCTCCACATCACCCTTGTTCTTAACAACCAGTACCAAAACACTTCTCCACTCTTCAGGCATCCTCTCACTTTCCAAGATTTCATTAAACAATGTGGTTAAAAACTCCAGTGCCATCTCTCCTAAACACCTCCATGCTTCCACAGGTATGTCATCTGGACCAACAGCCTTTCCATTCTTCATCCTCTTCATAGCTGTCCGTACTTCCTCCTTGCTAATCTGCTTTTTCTTGACTGTATCATTTTATCTATGGCAGCTAGCATGGCTTTTGCTTTATGAGATCCTTCATGTTTCCAGTCAATGTAATGGTCTGCTGAATACCCTCTTCCATTTGAAGCGTTTGCTGTTTTCCATTCTTTTTTCTTATCTTGTCTGCTTCCAGATAACCCAAGTTTCTTGCCTCATATCCCAGTGTTTCTTCTTCTCGGTCATTCACCTTCCTTTTGTTTTTATCTCACTTTCATTGTTATGCTTCACTGCCATCCATTTTGATTTCTCTCTCTCTCTGCATCTTTTCTTCATTACACCATCTCATTCTGCCTCTCTTAGCTCATATTATATGTTGGTATTTTTCAATTTTCACAAATATATATATATGATATGATATGATATGTTGTTCTGCTTTAGATATTACATTTTATCCCATGTTGGTTTAAGTTAATTTGTGTATGCATACATTTATTTCAGATTTCTTTAATTAGGTTGTGTCACCAGGATATGTATTTCACTTCTAACTGGGAAGACCTGTAAAACAAGCATTAGCTGCAAGAAATATTAGAGAGAGGCATGAACAAAAGAGGTTAGATGAGGGTATTAGAAAAATTGTACTGCCAACTTCTGTTTCTTCTTGCAGTTACAGCTGATACAGTTAAAGGCACATGCATTTATTAACAATTTAGCAATATGACATGGACATTAATAGAAAAGGGTAACAGTGAAGTTCTATAATTACAGTGTTGCTGCCGTTATGTACAGGAACATCAGTCTCTTGTCCTATAACTAGTTGTAGAAGTTCCATCTAAATAAACTTATAAATATTATGCCTGTGTTTGTTGGAATACATTGTTAATTTGAGTCTCTAAAAAAGAGCAGAAATTCAAAACTTACAAGCAAGAAGACTGAATAGCAAACAAATTAGGCATGTGGGTTCTTGTCTTTACTTCTGACTTTGCGCAATGAATTAACATGTTTGTCCAAGAAGATTATTTCTGGGATCTTTACTGGGACCTCTGAAACTTCAGGAACTGCCTCTTAGTCCTGCTTTTTTTTCAATTGTATGCTGAAAATATTCTTCACTTCCCTATAATTTGTTTTTATGCAGCATGTAGTTTTATAGTCAAATATTTATGTTCCTGTCTGTTTTCTCCTACATGCTTTTCCCGGTCTCCCTCCTACATGGTTTTTGATATTTCCTGAGTACTAACCACTTTATCCTCATATTCCTTAGTCTCTTCTATAGCAAAAAGTAGCCTTTTATTGGCTTTTTGGCACAGAGATATATTCTCGTTTCACAACATTGGCCAAGTGCTTCTTTGATATGAGGCAGTAATATATCTTTTTTTTTCCCTGAGGCCTTTGGAGGTCAACGCCTTCCAGTTTTCCAGTCTTGTGAATGTATTATATAAAAATATAGTTTGTGAAGAATTGTACACTACAGCCAGGTGAGCCAAAAAGGCCATGCCATCAAAGGAACTGTCAAAGGAAAAAACTTCAAAGACCAATACACGTAAGGTTCAGTTAAGGCACTTTTAATTTACTTGCCGCAAGGAGACAAAAACATGCAAATACAAGGATTTGTCTAACTAACAGAAAGTATGTTCATTCTTATACTGTTTTACAAGACATGGCCTTCTAAACTGACGTAATCAAATACAACTTTTGGCATTGTTCTACAGCAGATGTTACTCAGATTTTCTGCTGACATGACTAGATTTGTGAGAAACTTTTGAGAAAAATAACCTGGCCTTGGTGGGCACTAATCCATTTACAAACGTCTATTGTACAGTGTTACATTTCAAGGTACTCTTCTAATTCAGATACAAGCAAATGCTGATTGCAGTTCATATTTTCAAGCAGGCTTTGTCCTAATTATCTGTAACCTCTACAGCTGTGTATTTTCACACAGCACAGCGGAACTTCTTGTCTAAGTTTCATACAAGTAGTATTGTTCTATTCATTATTTTCCTAACGCAAGCAGAAATCACCTGCTTCTCAGTAAATTTCCAAGACACAAGCAAGATTTTAGCTAACAATACAAGGTCAGAATGCAACTGCAGTTTGTACAGATTTATGCAGTATGAAATAGAATAAATGTGTTAACCCTTTTCAAGCTCTAAATGCACTAAGCATATTACTAATACACACATCAATACATATTTTTCTAACAGGAACACCATCAGCTAACTTACCTTATAGACAGATGTACGCTAACTAGCCAACATGTACTATGGAAAGTAAAGGTTTATTGAAACCACAGTGATGCAGCAGTTAGCAATGTTGTCTCCCAACACTGATTTCTCCAGTTTGGCACTTGGAAGTGTTGCCTTCTGTGCTAAATCTGCACATCCTTTCTATATCTGCATAATTTTTATCTGGATTTATATTCAGTGCTGTGGACTTTATTATCAACCAAAATGTTCACCTGGTGAGTGCTGCCGAATGCTTCCTAGGTTTTGGCTGTCAGTTTCATGTACCTTGTAGGAGCACTGAAATGACATGCGTCCTCTTGCTGCTAGTTTTCGTCTGCATGATTTTGTTAAATGGTGCTCTTGTTTCCTACATATCCCAAAGATATGCAGTAAATTAATTGTCAATCCTCCAAACAGCATACAGGTATACATGCCTTGTGTCAGGGAAGTGATCTGTTAGTACCCAGGTTAGTTTCAATGTCTTACACCAAGTGTGGGATAAGCTGCAGCTCCGTGAGACCCTGAATTAAATTAAGTGGGCTATTTGAGAAGTAGTGAATGCTAGTGATATAGCAAGCATTTAATTTTAAACATAGTAGTTTTTATTAGCCAGGATACAATTAAGACATTTTGCTTAGTAAGAGATACTCCTGAAAACTGGAAAGAGCTGATTTTAGGTTATAACAAGGGTATCACAAGTGAGGGCATTTATCAAGTCCATAAATTATATAAGGGATAAGGCCATACTGACTCATTCTGCAGAAACCACTATTTGATGTATATATTTTATGTAACTAATTAAATTACACATAAACTTGAAACACGATTTCTTATTCAAGTTGTGAAACTTAGATAGCTTACTCTGGATCATACCATCACCCAACCTCGCCACACACACACACACACACACACACACACACACACACACACACACACACACACACACTGTAGCTAAGCTCATTGTGAAGCTTTTCTTCTACTTACATTGCCTAGATTTTATTTAGTACTCAGAAACTCTACATTACCTTCCACTTAATTTTATTTCCCTTGTCTTCCTGCTGTAGATTATGGAGGTTGTACCATTTTTTCCTCTTGAGATTTCAGATCATTTAAGAAAGAAATTTGCTTCAGTCTGCATGACCTAAGCTAGACAGCAGGGATTCCATAGTTTTCACACTGGTCACTACCTATGATTTTACATTCAGAGATTGTGTGTTACTGAGTACAGTAAAGCTATAAACACCTAATGCAAATCTCTTCTCCAAACAGTTAGTTTTTGGAGAAATCTTTATATGATGAACAGTAAAAAGTAGAACTATAACACTGCATAAGTACCGCTGTCCCTTTTGGCCAGTAAAATGTCAGTTTTATTCATATGACTACAAAATTTAGCACAGTATCGAACCTGACAAGCAGCTATCATTTGCCTTGCTAGCTGATTTAAGTAACAGATTTCATCTACCAATGAAGGGTAAAACTGTAGAAAGATCTGGAAGTTTTCCTTCTCTTATGGTATTCTCATTCAGAAATCTGTACGGATGTAAACTCACTTGTGTTTCACATGCACAGGTTAATAGGTTCATAGGACAATACTAGGCTATTAGCCTGGAGCCCTCATAAGCCTAGCCAAGAATTTTGTCTACATTCCCACGAAGTCAGCACCTGTTTCTCCTGTCCAGCAGAGACACAGGTGGGATCCCAGGGTGTATTTTCTGTTTCCCATCCAGTCATCCAGGTTCCTCTTAAAGAGGACTAGTGAGCTACTCTGCTTGATGTAGAGA
Source organism: Protopterus annectens (assembly GCF_019279795.1). NCBI lineage: Eukaryota > Metazoa > Chordata > Ceratodontiformes > Protopteridae > Protopterus > Protopterus annectens. Next base: position 396,697,183 of record NC_056727.1, read on the forward strand.
GGGAGTCTATTCCACAGATGTGGGAGTCTTTGGGACACAAATCTATCCTGCAAACAAGTTCTAGTAATGTCTCAGACCAGGTTGAGGCCTTGCATGCAGATTGTGTGAGCTGGAGTTTGACTTACAAATATGCAGCAAACTCCATCAAGGCTGGATCTGAGATGGCCTTGTATGCCAGACAAACGTCACCTCTGAGCAGTCTGTATGAGACTGAGTAGAGGGACAGGGCTTTTATTATCTGTATAGGATAGGTGTTTAAGACCATGGATTTTCCTGGTCAGAAACCTCTGTGGTCTCTCCAGCTGCTGCATGTACTTGGCAAGGTACATGCCGAAGGGAGCGTTGTACTCAATAATTGGTCTGATAAGGAAGTACTACAGGGATGTTATGACCTCCTTGTTCCTGGATGAAATACCCCTACTTAAGGGATGGGCCATATAGAAAGCCTTCCTTACATCATTGGCAATGTAGTGGTCAAAAGTCAGTTTGCTGTCAACCTGGGTGCCCAAGCCCCTTATGACTGATTGCGTGCTTAACATGTTGTTATTAATGTAATAATTAGTGGGGGTGCCATTTTCCCCAAAGGGGATAATGATGCATTTCTTGGCATTCTTTTTGAGGTTGTACTTCTGACACCAGTCATTAGTTTGGGTAAGATCGTCTTGAAGGATGTTCACAACACTTGTGGAATTTAAGACAGCACCCAGCTTGCAGTCATCTGCAAACTTGGTCTGCCACAGATCACTGGTTTTGGCTTGCACCTCAGAAAAGTATATGCCAAACAATAGAGGCCCCAAGACTGATTCTTAGGGTATGCCGTACGTTATGGGTCTACTACTAGAGGTGGCTTCCCCTATTTTGACTGAGTCAGTATCAATGATCAATTATTAATGAGCCAGTTAACTACCCATTTGGTAACATACAGGATGATTCCTAGATGGGAGAGTTTATCTATTATGCCCAAGTGGGGAATACTGCTGAAGGCTTTGGCTAGGTCAAGGTAGGCAGTGTGCACTCTCTTCCCCTCAACTATGGCTTTGGTGGCTGTTTCGAAGCAGTCGACCAAGTTTAACAGGTATGATTTCCCTTTGACAAATCAGGCTAGTTAGGCTGATGGGCCTATAATTGCCTGGGTCAGTGGATGCTCCACCTTTGTGTAGAGATGATAGTGGCTGTCCTCCATTCAGCTGGGACAAAGCCAGTACTCAGGCTTTGGTTGAATAGTGTGCCTGATGGTGCTAAGAGCTCATGCCTGAGTTCATGTAAGAAACAGCCAGGGATGTTATCTGGTCCAATGGAAGCTGTATTTTGTGCCTTTGAGAGGGCATTAAAGACCTGCTCTTTGGTGATGAGGGGAGGGGGCAAGTGCTGGGGATGTCCTGGTTTACTGATGGTGGGGAAGGGGGGGGTTGAAGTTTTCACTGAACCTGTCTGCCAGCAGGTTGGCTATATCTATGATGTTTGTGTATGTGGTGTTCTTGACCACCAGTTCAGAGCAGATTTGGGTGTTACCTTTGAGATTGCGAACATATATGAAGAAGGCCTTGTGATTGTCCTTAGTGGATGTGGCCAATTTGGATTCGCAGTCAGCCTTGGAAGATTTCACTAGTGACCTTATTTGCTTGTTCAGGCAAAGAAGAGATTGCTTCCAACTTGGCACCTGCTCCTTCTTGGTCCTGGACAGCATTTTTTCTTTGTACTATAGAGTTTGTTTATTGCTGCTGTCCACTAGACAGGTTTACTCTTCCTTGCGGAAGATGATTTGGTCCTTTCAGGTATTGCTGAGTCCATGCAGCTATGTAGGTGCTCGTATAGTTTTTTGTTGTAGGCTTTGACATTAGTTCTAGTTCCAACTGAAGGGACAGTAGCTGTGAAGCTGCTTATACCTGCTCTCAGGAGGTTGTAGTCAGCTTTGGAAAAGTTTCTTTGTTTGACCCTGGCAAGGGGGGATCAGAGGAGATGGTGACTTTGAAAGTGATCTCTTTATGATCGGATCTTACCAAGGAGGATAAGACTGTAGGGGTGCTACAGTGGCTACTTATGTTGGTTAGTACCAAGTCCAGGATATTTTCACCTCTCATGGGGGTGTTGACCAGCTGATCCAGTGAAATGGCATTGACAAAGTCAAGGAATCTATGGGCATTCGTGTTTGGGATAGAATAGGTCTTTCACTCTATGGTTGGGTACGTAAAGTCGCCCAGGATCAGGATAGCGGGTTGAATCTTAATAGATTCAAGTAGGTCTAGATAGATGTAGTGGGCATCCTGAGTCATGGTTGGGAGGTCTGTAGCTAGCTGTGATTTGAATAGGTGCTTTCTCAGCAGTTAACCGCACCTGGACCTGGTGTCTCCTATGCATCATACTGTTTGACCAGCCTGGAGGTGTGCATGTCTTTGATAAATATTGAAACTCCACCTTCTTTGGGTTTGTAGCCTTCCATTTGAGGTCTGAAAGTATGGTAGAATGAGTAACCTAGTAAGGCCATGGTGCTCTTCGCAGCTTTGAACCATGTTTAAGTGACTATACAAATGTCAGCCTCTTCCAGGGTGAAGAATGCTTGCAATGAGTGCAGTTTCTTGTTAAGACTCCTAGTGTTTAGCAGCAATGCCTTTAAATTTCATTTAGAAGAATTTTTCACTTTGGTAATTTTGTCCTCATGACTTTGTCTAAAAAAGGCACTATGGGGGGAGGCAAGAGCCTTTGCCAGAAGTCTGAATCCCAGGGGGAACAGATGAAGGCTATCTCTGGCAAAGCATTGCGGTCTGTCAATCATGTCACAGGCTGTCAGATACTGGATCCCCTTGGAATAACACCAGAAACTAAGCCAGTCATTAAAGTCAACCATTTTCTGTTTGTATTGAGGCATCATTCTGGGTGACAGTAGGATGCTGCTTAAGGCTAGGGACATACCTGTCTAGGACACATATTCAGTAAGCTCAATCATGTCTGTCTTCATGTAGTCCAAAGAGGTACGTCTCAAGTCATTCACAACAACATGAACTATGGCAAAGTCATAACAGTACCTGTTGTTGAGAGACTTGAGTGTGTGCATGATATGGCGGATTCTAGCATCTCACAAGCAACTTACCGTGACTTTCTCCTTGTCTAGCCTAGTGAGGGGCACAGCTGTGTGTCTCACGATAAGTCTTCTATGACTAGTATGTTGGGTTTGTGGCTGGGCCTTAGAGGCTGTGAGACATAGGCATGTGTACTATCTGTGGTGCTTGGTGCTGTGGGTTGTGATGTGCATGTGTGTTTTTGCCTCAGAGGTCTCTTTTGTTTAGGTATGTTTTTGTTGAGAACCTCCACATATGTGGGAGTGTGTTGTACTGGTGTGGGTGGTGTTAGAGGTGTAGTGTTTGTACATACAACCTTTTCAATGCCAGATATATTAACTTGTGATTAAGAGAGCAAGGATTCGGGTCTATATTATATATTCAAAGCTTCAAAATTTCAAACCTCATATGTTCGACAACATATGAGCGAAACTTGAAACCTCGAATATATAATAAAAAGTAAAAAAAAAAAACTTACCTTAATGCTCTGAGCAGGGGGGCAAGCACCCCTTCACCCACCATGTGTGGGGCTGCACCCCCACACCCCCCTACTTAAATATACCAACTCCGAGAGCGCAAATTTTCCCATTCTGTGTGTACGGAGCTGTTGCCTTTCACCTTCGAACTTTTCAAAGTTTGATCATATGGTGTCGACCATATGACATTCAAACTTTGAACTTTGAAACTTTCGGCAATTTAATAGGGACCCCAAGGATTCTAGGTTCTTAATATAATTGTATCTCTCACATATTGTGTTCCTAGGTGGTAGTAGTAGAGGGTTGTCTGTGTACCTGAGGCAATTGCTACACTGTCTCAGGATACCCATATCAACCAGACTAGCAGGAGAAATTATAGGAAATTATCCGTCCGTGGTTGTCAGAATCTGTGGAAGAGAGGTCAGGGATAGTAGAGTGGGTACTATCTGAGGTGAGTACCAATAAGTGTAAGTAGGGCTGGATAAAATCAATACAGTAGCTGCAAGGGAGGGCCTCACTTGCACAGGAGTGCTGGTAGGAAAATAAATGCAGCTGAGATAAGTTGCAAGGTTAAAACAGCACTGTGGCAGTGTGCAACGTGCAAACAAGTGCAAATGCGGGGTTTAAATACCACAAAAACTAAAGTAAAATAGAAACACAGGAATTGACCAATCCACCCTTGTCGCTGAGCTCTTAGCTAAACACCATATGCCAGACCAGTTCCAACCAGTTCACTTACTCCCACTAAATGCAGGTATGCCCCAGCTAACACAAGACGGTGTAGCAGGAAACACAGGAATCACACAAATAGATCTGGATACAGCAAAACCTGTAACCAGACTATGCTAAAGATATTTAAACTCTATTTAGATCAATTTAACACAGGAGAACAGATACGCACTTAAATACAACAGAACAGTTCACACTCAGTTAATTAAACAGTTTAACAGTAAAACTGTGAAAAAATACAGTGCAGATGTTATGCAAGTTAATAAAACAGCAAAGATAATCAAATGCAAGTGCAGTATTAGTCAGAATAAACTGAAAAATGGCTCTTAGTTTTGTAGATTTTCTCAGCAGCTTTGAAATCAGCACAGGGTAGATGCAGAACAATTTAATCAGGCTACCGACAAGAAGTAAGAAATGCAGCAGAATAAATGTAATTGAACACCTAAGCACAAGCAGCAAAATAAAGTAGGAAGAGGCACATTTTTTTTAAGTAGAAAGTGAGGAAACAGAAGATAATTCAAGGTTAAGAAGCTAAAGGGGTGGGCCTTCACAACTGATCTCACTGTAATCAGTAGAATGAGTTTATGCAATGGGACTAGGAGGAGTGTCCAATATCAAATTTAGAGTAGAGGCGGGCAACTCAAAAGCCACCAAGCTTTAAGACCACAACAACAGTTGGGCAGACAGGTGGGGAGACGAGATCAGAACAGAGGTAAGGATTCAATTCACTAAGCCTAAGATACAGATGCACAGTTTAAACTGATATGCAGCAAATATTGTTTAGTTAATCATAAGTGCAGAAAACAGTTGAAAATAAGGGGTCTATATTATGTGATCGAAGAATCGAACACTTAATAATCGACACATATACAGCGAACACTGTAAACCGTGAATGGCCACATCCTCGAATGTTTTCCCTCAGAGAAAATATTCAGTTGGCCATTATTGGGAATTGCCCTTTTCGACAATGTAGAGCGATCTCGGAGTTAGTATATTTAGTTAGGGGGGATGTGGGGTGTGGAGGGCAAACCCCCCCCCCCCACTTATTTAGTGTTTCAAAGTTTGTTTTTTGTTTTACGGCCACATGAATTTTTTCCTGAAGAAAAATTTTGAGGACATAGTCGTTCGCGGTTTACAGCGTTTACTGTATATGTGTCAATTATGTGTTCAAAGAAGAGATTCTTCGATCACATAATATCAACCCAAAAATAAGCACTTCTATTTTGTAGTCTCACAGCAAGTTTTTGGAAAACAGTAGAGCAATTGCAGAAGGCCTAACTCACTTCAGCTTTGAGAAAGCAATCCCAAACTGGTTCAAACACTGGCTATTTAAGGCAGAGATACAGGAACCAGCCAAAGTTCAAATTATCCAATCAAAAATACCCTAAACAGAGTCCTGTACCAGTAACTCTAGCTAGATCAGAGCAAACTGAAACCCCCTCCCAGGAAGCACAGCTAGGCGTCTCTAGACAAAAGATGAAATGTACTACAACCTCCAAAGGTCACAATCAGTGCTAGATTCAGCAGACCCTGAACTTAGTCTATGCCACCATGCAGCAAGGTGTTTACATATAAGCTGACCATATACACCCTCATTTATTTTACAACTTAAAGGGACTTCATGTGGCAGGTTTTTGCTTGTTTATGTGTCACGCAGCACCGCACACTGCCTCGCAATTGTGTGCCAAAGCCAGACAGTTAAATTCAACAAATTGTCCCTTAAAACCCAGGCAGAACAATCCCTTCGTCAGTTTCCTTCATGATCATTTTTGAAAAGCCACCCCTAGTGACAACAGTCTTCAACCTAGCGTTATGGACAGTTGGGCTACCCTTGTTTCTCCCGCCAGCCTTGTTGGCTTGGGTCTCTTGAAGAATTGTAGCAATTGCCTCATGTACACAGACAACCCTCTACTAATAACACAGTCTAGTACAGAGCTCGAGAGATGTATTTACAACAAGAATCTAGAATCCATGCTCTCTCTCACGCAAAACAGTAAGACTGAGAAGGATGTCAACTCACCCACCACTATGTATTCACATAGTACTACTACTCATACACATAGTACGCATTAAACACGTAAATCCACATATGTGGACATTCTCTCAAAACACTTACCAAAACACCAGAGACCTCCAAAACACAAATCTGCTACAATTAACACAGTCTCTGCAGCACTCATGACACATAGCAACACCGGTGTCTCACTCACCGAGCCCATAAGGTGCAGCACTCAAGTTTTCTTCTCATTGGAGAATCAGTGAGACACACAGATGTCCCACTCACCAGGTCGGAGAAGAGGAATGTCACAGTCAAATGCTTGTCCGGTGCCAGAATTTTCCAAATCACTCGTGCACTCTGGTCTCTCAGCAACAAGTACTGTTATGACGCTGTCATAGTTCATGTTGGTGTGAATGATCTGAGACATACCTCACTGGACTATATGAAGAGAGACATAGTCGAGCTCTCTGAGTATGTGTACCAGGTAGGTATGTCCCTAGCCTTAAGCAGCATACTACCCTCACCTAGAATGATGACTCAGTGCAAACAAAAAATGATTGATTTCAATAATTGGCTTAGTTTTTGGTGTCTTCCAAGGGGATCCAGTTCCTGTCAGCCTGGGAAGCCATGGTTGACAAACCTTGCTGTTTTGCCACAGAAGGTTTGCACCTGGCATCCCCAGGCTTCTGGCTGCTGGCAAAGACTGCTGCCACCCCATAGTGTCTTTTTAGACAAGTTCTCGAAAACAACATTACTGACATGAAATTAACCAATCAGAGCAAAATAAGGGTCATGCTGCTAAATGCTATGACCTTAAACCAAAAACTGCACTTGCTGGAAGCACTTCTGTCACTAGAAGATGTAGATGTCTGTGCAGTCACAGAAACCTGATTTAAGGCCTCAGGGACTACCCTGCCCTTGCAAGGCTACAATGCCTTCCACACCTTTAAACCACAAGAATGTGTGAAAACTTAAGGAGGTGGTGTTTCAATCTATATTAGAGATAAATTCACCTCACGTCTGCTTAGACTGGACAACTCCATGAAGTTACTCCAGGTCCAGGTTATGGTGGGTAAGACCCCCATTCAAGTCCTAGCCAGTTATAGATCCCCCTCCATGGACCAAGTCAACTTAACCAAACTGAAGACAATCCAAATTTTACCGAACACTGTGATTGTGGGGGGATTTCAATTATCCCACCATCAGCTGGGAAACCTACTCTAGCCCAAACTCGCTAGCACAAACGTTCCTTGAATTTGTGAATTCAAATGCCCTGGAACAAATTGCCCATACCCCAACAAAAGGAACAAAAATTCTAGATCTGGTCCTCACCAATATGTCAAATAGGTGCACTGCTGCAAATACTGGACCCTAATTAGTTAAAACTGACCACAAATCAGTCACCTTCAAACTGAAACTAACACCAGAATTCACAAAGGGTGAAATCAGACTAAAAAACTTTACCAAGGCAAACTGTACCCTCCTATGTAAAGGTATAAATGCATTCCAAGCCCCACCCTAAGCTGAAAGTGATAACTACTCCAAAGCTTACACTAAAGCCCTGTACAATCACTTGCATAAGTATAAAGTATAAACTCAGCTGTACCAGATAGAATCAAAGCCAGAGCCCCAAGTAAAATCAAGCTACCATGTTGGACTTCCAGCATCAACAATCTCTACAATAAATGCAAAAAGTTGCTGTCCAAAAAACAGACACTGACCCAACAATGAAAAAGCACGTGCCTCAGACTTAACAAGCAAATAAGACAACTTGTCAAATCATCCAAGAGCTCCTTTGAGAGAAACTTAGAAAGTACTGCTAATGATAACCATAAGGAGTTTTACAGCTATGTATGTAGCATAAAGTGTAGGATTCAAGCTTGTGCAGAACTGGTGACCAATGATATCACATACACTGACCCCCACAGAGATAGCAAACCTGCTAGTGGATAGGTTTGGTGAAAATTTCACTCCCTTATCCCCTCTTAACTTAAAAAAAAACCTCCCCCAAACTTCCCCCCACCTGAAGACCCCACCCACCTTATCTGAAGAGCAGGTCCTCAAAGCCTTGTCCAAGGCAAAGAGCACAGCCTCTATGGAACCAGATGACATCCCAGGCTGTTTTCAAACAGGCTAAAACATGAATTAGCATCACCAATAAGTACCCTTTTCAATTATAGCCTAACCACAGGTTTTGGTCCTTTGGAATGTAGAACAGCTACTGTTATTTCTCTTCACAAAGGTGGCTTAGCAACAGACCCGGGGAATTACAAACCCCTAAGCCTGACCAACCTCATTCTGTAAGACCAAGGAATGTATCATTATGGACCTCAATAATAAAGACATATGTGGCCTCCAAACCCTGGACCCCACCCAATCTGGCTTTGTGAAAGGCAGATTCTCCCGTTAACTTGGGTGGATTTCTTTGACAGTGTGACCAAGGCCATTGATGAGGGCAAATCTGTGCATACAGCATAACTCGACTTGGCAAAGGCTTTCAACACATTCAGCCATTACCAATAAGCTTAGCAAACTGAATGTAAACCTTTTTGTTGTAAGATGGGTTGCCAATTGGCTCACAAATGAGACACACACTATCAAAGCTGGTAAATCCACATCAACCAGCAGACCTGTTACAAGCGGGGTGACACAGAGGTCAGTGTTGGGCCTCCTACTATTTGGTATATACTTCTCAGAAGTTCAGGTCAAGGTTATGGCTGACCAAGTTTGCAGATGACTGCAAACTAGGTGCAATCATTGAATCCCCAAATTATGTCAGTATACTCCAGGCTGGTCTCAAAAAGACCAATGACTGGTGTATTAGTCACGATCTCAAACTGAATGCGAAGAAATGCATCATCATTCCCTTCAGCACAAACAATGACCCTTCACACTATCAAATTAATAACAATACCTCAAGTACCTAAGACATGGTAAGGGACCTAGGATCACAGGTTGACTGCAACCTTAACTTTGACCACCACTTGTCTATGTTTGTAAGGAAAGTTTTCCACGTAGCTCACTCGATTAGTAAAAGCACCACCTTAAGAGCAAAAGAAGTCATAAACCCCTTATATTTGGCACTTATCCGGCCCATAATTTAGTATAATGCCCCATTTGGTATGTACCACACTAAGCATCTACAGAAATTAGAGAGACCTCAGAGGTTTCTAACAAAGAAGATCATGGGCCTCCAGCATGTGCTTTACAAGGACCGACTAAAATCTCTGTCACTATACTCAGTATCATATAGACTTCTTAGGGGAGACTTATGCTTGGCCTACAGTGCAACCCAAGACCCAAACCTAATGAACTTACTGCATATCCTTAAATCAGATGGGTCTAGGGCTACCCATTCCAGGGACTTAAATATGGCCTGTGACTAAATCAGATGGGTCTAGGGCTACCCATTCCAGGGACTTAAATATGGTCTGTGACTTAAATTGCCATGCGGGAGGGACGGCTTTATCTCCAAGAAACTGCCACATCTTTGGACCGTGCTACCAATTCATGTGAAACAGAACACCTTTATGACACTGTTCAAGAGGAACCTGGATGAGTGGATGAGGCACCATAAATTCTTAAAGGGAATAGTACCCACAACCTTCCTGGACATGGGCAGTCATCATTAAGTGAAATCTTGGGTATTGACTAGTACCTCTATGGTATTACATTTGGTTGAAACGTCTGGGCTTAAAATGACTTCTGATTCAATAGCCTAGTAATCTTCTATGACCCTGTGATCCTATAGATTTGTGTAATCATATTTGAGTTTAATTACTGACAACAAAATGCAACCTATGTGTCTTAAAATAAATACATTAACATTTTGCTCCAAACTAAAACAAAAGTACCATCATTTATTTTTCTCTTCCTGTCCCACACATTTTCCCTCTGAACTTGAGCACTCATATGTCTCTACAGCTTAGAAAAAGAGTAAACTGCTTGGAATGATAGCTGTAAGCAGGCAAACTGCATCACTTCAGATAATTTGATCACCTGAGAAGAAATAATTGCCACTGCAATGTGCCTCACACACGAAAGTTTCATATTACACTTACTTTATGGGTCAACCTTGATTTTACTTTTTGATGTTAATCTATACAGTAGTTTTTGCATGATAAATGTGCAATGTCTGTTGGCAGGATGTGTCCCTTTCATGTAACTGCTCAAAATTTAAGTTTTTATGTGGCATGCTTACCTGATGGAGAAGTGATGAACTGCTAGCTTTTGTGCAAAAACAAAAGAAGAAGAAAAAGAACCATGATGTCAGTAATATATTTTTGAAATCATTTAAGAAGTGAAATGCCAAATCCCAACTGCATAAGCATGGTTCAGTTGTATTTGCCATTATTCATACAGGACACAGTTTATGGAATGTTTCTGTTACATTAGTGATTAATTATACTGTGTTTGTTTGCAGGAACATGGTGCTATGCAGAAGTCACAGTGTACACAAGTAGAAAAATTAATAGCACAGCACGATAAGGAAAAACTGATATGTGAGAAGATTCTTGACAAAGCAATCAAGAAGAAAGGGTAAGATTCATTGAGTTTATTTCCTAGCATTATAATGAGTATACTCAGGGTCACATTATGCATCAGACACATAGCTTAGGATCAGGTATGTGTCTGTGAACACAAGGATACATAAATCAAGCTATCAGTGAGAACCTCTGAGCCCTACTGTGGCTTTCGATATTCAACTGCTATGCAGGAAAGGGGATAGGTATTGCACAGCTTCATTAGTAACTTTACAAGTTTTTAATTTAGAAAATATGCTGGGAGTACTCAGTCACATGTAACCCCAAAGGCATTACTAGAACTCAGTGTCAGCATCAGCAGCTACTTTATCCAAGCTCACTACAATTTGGCTTTTCAAAGGATGAAAATGATCATAAGAATATTGAACTTCTAATGAATTTTGTGAGTTGACTTTAAAGTGTCATTGGCTACATCATTAACATGCACACTAAAGAAGAGACAGTAATACTGCTGTTTACATATGAATATATATATATATATATATATATATATATATATATATATATATGTATATATATATATATATATATACACACACACACACACACACACACACACACATGTATATTTATAAGTTGCCCCTCTATCTCTCACCACACATGCACCCATACACAGATTAACACAAGTACACCTATATGTATGTCTGTGTCTCTGTAGTGTCTGATATATTACAGAGATGTTATACTTTGTTATTCTAAGTTACTTTTCCCTTGCTTTGACCATTTTGCAGGGTGGCATTTATAGCATCAGCATACCACTACTAAAACATGTACAAGTGAAAAGACTATCCAGAAAGTTGAATTATAGCGACTAAGCTCTGTATAAAATCCGAATATAAGTGGCACTAAACATAAATGGATTTACAATATGTACATTATTTGTAGAGGTGAGAATATGATTAAAGATTTTATTGCTAAAATTATTTTATTTTTATCCCAATTGTATTCCAGGTTAGTCCCTCTATGTTAGCAATGTCTTTTAAGGAGAGACCCAAGGAGGTATTTTTCTGAGTAGGGAAATTTGGCCCATGAACCAGGGAAATTACCCTACTCTTTTCAAGTCACTAGGTGGCAGTAGAGGGCTATCAGTGCTGAAGCTATTCAGCAAGGAGAGGCTAGCAGCCATTAGCAAACAGGAAGCACTACAGAGTTCAGTAGCAGAAAATCCAGCATAAATGATAAGGATAATAAGGCAATGGTAAATGTAATATCATCAGCTGGACTGAATACAATGATATTACTTCAGATATTAAATGAAGATTAACATAGGAGGATGGAAGTAATTCAGTGGAATGAGTAAGTAGAAAAAGTGCCTCCAAAAGATAGGAATATATCCAGAAGAAGAAACAGCAGGTGAAGGGATGGTACGTGGTCGTACAGATGGCGCATGCTTAGCCTGTGGAGTAACTGGTTTAAAAGGGATGCTGCTAAATGGGGTTAGAGTCAAACAAGTAAATCTTCACAACCACAGACTTGGAAAGAGCTGAGTAAATGTAATGCCAACATTGCTGATGAAAATAAATTCATTTGTAACAGCTTTGAAAGCAAACCATTCAAGTATATAGGAACATGCAGGAGCAGAGGAAGAAGAAGAAGAAAACCAAAGAGACCAGGTGGAAAATGCCAGCATTCTGAAAATGAGTGGTAAGGACTAAACCAAAAAAGAAGAGAATATTAACAGACATTTTATATTGGACAATAGTATTTTGCCTTTAGAATTCAGTGTACAGATATAACACAGTAACTACATTTTGAGGGTGAACCTTCTTGCAAATTTACTTTTGAATATTTTTATTAAATGAAAGGTTTATAAATGAGTGAGAAAAATGTTTTGAAACACTATGGAATGATTATGCATTTCAAAACTTAAATATGTAGTTAAAAAGAAAAATGATGGCACAGTGTAGAAGGACTGAAATTAATGAAGGAGAGTTGAAATGTGTTTTGGAACTGTTTGCAAGAATGTTGATGTTAAAAAGGATTGTAGTTAAAAAGAAAAGTTTGGAGAGGTGCATGGGAGGCATAGCTAATATGAAGGTTGAAGTAAACAAAATATATCGTACCTCTGGACAAAGTCTAAAATAATGGGGGACAAAGGACCAAAAAATAGGGACAGATTTTAATATTGCTGTTATAAACTTAGAAAGTTGCTAGAATAACATTATTTGTATTAGCATGCATTTTTGAAGAATAAAAAGTCTAAAACTCTAATGTATGTTATTATTTAGTGATTCTAATCCTCAATGGGTTGCCAGAAAAATCACATATTTTTATGGGAAAATGAACAAAAATATGAGGCAAAAATCTCAACATTCTGCAAAAATCTGGACAGTTGGGAGATATATTTCAAATGAAATCATTAATGAAAAACAAGCCAAACTTTTTGAGGGGGTTGGGGGGATTTGTCACACTTATAGCAACACTACAGTAAAACAAGTTGTTAGCCATATGGTTAATATGGGCACTCTAGAAGAAATTAAAAACCTATGTAGGAAATGTGGGAGTTAAAGCTGCCTTTGGTTTTATTGTGCATTATTAATGGAAGAAAAGGGCAGAAAGTGAAATGAACAATTTAGAAGTGAAGTTAATGATGAAAATGAAGTTAATTTCACAGAAGATATAGCAGAGATAGATGAAGAGGAGGTTATGGAGAATGATGAATGGGTGGGAAAACAATGTGAAAAAATGTATGAAGAATGACAGGGGAAAGAAAAGATGGTGTGGAAAAAGAATGAGGTGGGGGTTCAAATGAAAAATAGTTTTGCTGTTTTGGAAACTGAAGAAGACGAAGGGGGGAATGAAGCAAATGTTTACGTTGGTTTACTATCAAAATGTCGATTGCCCATCGTCGACAACACTAACGCGAACTCCGAACAGCGACTGTTGGGATGTCGAACACCGATATTCCAAAATGCAAAATCTCGCCCCCCGTTGGACCCATGGTAGCACTTGTTTTGTGGTGTAGCAGTCGGAAATGTTGACGTTCGGTGTTTTAGTTCGATATCTTGAGGAATCGGCATTACAGCTTTCGCATAAAGGAGTCGACAGTCTGTACATTCGACGATGGGCGATCGACATTTTGATAGTAAACCGTTTACGTTAACAGGAAGCAGAAAAAGAAGACAAAGAAACTATAAGGATGGTTTGAAAAAAAAATGAAAAGACTGATAATGTGGTATTATTAATTTGAACAACATAAATAATGGTGTAAGCAGACTGGTGTTGTAAAAGAACAGAGATGGACATAAATTATTTATTAATATGAGCTGTATGCAAAAAAGAAGAGAGAGAGAGAATTGTGCTTGCTTTTTCCTCCACATCATTTGTTTCTTATTTTCTAGATAACACAATATTACAAAAACACACAATAAATGATTTGCAATTTAAAACTTTTAAATCACACTTTAAATTAATTTCAATGTTATATTAGTTCTTTGTTACTATTTCATTAGCTTTCACTTTAGATATATTTTTCCAATAATGAGTTCAGTTTGACACAATTTTAAAATATGGATTTTTGCAGTTAGAGCACATTATTATTGTGCTTATTTCTTTGTGGCATACAACTGTGACTAAGACTATAAAGTCATTAAAATAAGGTGTAGATTATCTCTTCAGTTCTTTGTTATAATTTTCCTTACAACAGCCAAAATTCCACATAAACGAGGATATTGTGATGTTTTGGTGTGTCCAGAATTTGGAGAATTAATCAACATTAGAGATGTTGAGACAACAGATCTGTCTGTCCATATTACTCATCTTCTCAAAGTTGTCTTACTTTTTTCATATAATATGTGATGCCAGTTACCGTTTAATAACGTTTTACATCTCCAACAAATGGCTTTCTTAGTTTTTATAAATTTTGTTAATTCTATAAAGTGTTACATATATTCTAGAACTGTGCTTCCATATTAGAATTTTCCAAAACATTCTCAAAGCTGTTAAACCTACTGACTTGAAAATTAAATTTCTGCTGCTGTTACTATTAGTATAATTTATTTCATATTGATTTAAAAAATAATAAGTACTTATCATTAATACTTATTTCTACTTCAATAAGTACTTATCATCAATACTTATTTCTACTTCAAAAATGATTTTATATAATCTAGATAAGGATGATTTCCCACTATCTCCATGAATAAACACTGAAAAATATTCTAAACTTTTTTTGAAATCTGCTTTTTCAGTGTCATTAAATCTTTTTATCAATATTTTTGTCTTATATTTGCATATTAAAATCCAGTTATAATGCTCTAACTGGCAGATGTTCATCATCCTTTCTGTTGATGATCTATAGACAGGCTGCATCCAGTTTCCTTTTCTTGTTAGTACACATTAACTAGCTGGTGAGGCATGTAGGGCATGTGAAAAAAAAAAACATATCAATAAAATACAGAATACATGATACATGGTAACGACTCATTTATAATCTGATGTAAAAATGGGCAATCTTCTTGTTTAAAGGCAGTGAATGCCATAATCTTACAAATCCTAATAATGTTCACAACACAGAAAAAATACTAATTTACTCAACATGCTCAGGGATTATGACTTGAATGAAGTGTTGATATGCTTATGAACTGGATGAAATGTTGATATACTATAATGTAAGACATCAAGGATCTAGCTATCAATACAATATAGGTAGGAAAATGCCATGCGTAAAAACATTTGTGTCTCGGTAGAAAGAGAAAAAATATCATTAACCAGAATTGAAGAACATAAACTGGACTTATTTTGTTCTATGCTGCATTGTAAGGAAAGTATCTGAAAAAACACAGCACATTTTGACAGTTTTCAAGATAAAACACATATCGTCCCACTGCAGACACTGGTGGATAGCAAAGCAATTTATTGTCTATTAAATATTCATTGAAGTAGAAGCAATAATGGTCAGTTAGAAGCTACTGGATTCCAATGATAGTTCTGACACATCATGAAGAATGTGGGGAAGGGTCTTCAGCACTTGGACTAAAAATTGGAAGCCTTAATACATGTAGTTAAGCTAATTTATTTTGTTGAGCATCTACAACTACTATTGAAGTAGTAAGAGCTGCACTGAGAACACAAAGTAAGTCAAGCAAAAATTGAAAATGAAAATAGGTTCTAGAAGCTTTGTGAGAAGCTGTGACTCAAACTACTGCCATTCTATTTACATGGAAGTGAAAACAGTGATTTTCTTATGTTTAATGTTTATTTGTATAAAGGAGGCTTTTCAAAAAATTCACATTGCTTTACAGAGACAGGTCCATTGAGATACAATAACTATAACCACTTAATGATTCTGAGGCATTAAAATAGCCAGCGTACAGACATAAAGAAATAACTGACATGTAGTGGCAGCCATATTTTGTATACACACACACACTGTTTTGCCGATCAGGTTAGTCCTGATGTGACCATCAGTTACAGCCACTTTTACAACTGGGGTAGATTTGGATGTTTGCTTGCAATAAAATGAATGAACAAATACATAAATAATGGCCAAGAAGTATATGCTCACTACTGTAAAGACCATGCCATGCATTCCATTGCACATGCTCCTCATGCCTTCCCAACCTCTTAGATCAGGAGCAGATTTTATTTTTTTTCTGTAATATAATTAAAAAGTTGTATTAGCAAACATTTTCTGAAGGGAATAAAGTCTGAAACTCGGATGCCTGACATTATCTAGTGACTATAATCCACAACAATTTGCTAGAAAGCCACAGATTGTGCAAGGAGCAGTCCAAAATAATTTTCAGTTTCTTTGCTCAATAATTCTGGACAAAACCAAACATAATTGGATGGGGGAGGCCACAAAAGGGACACATTTTAAATTACATGTTTGTATCTATATGTCAACCAAATAAACGCACTGGAGAAAGTGTTCCTTTTCAAGGACCAAGGAGTACTGTCAGAGTGACTTTCTCATAGTGACCCAATAGGCAAATTGAGGTGAAAAGATTCAAACCTTGGACTTTTGACTACAGGATGCAAACTGTTAACAGCTCAAAGACTTAAGTGAAAGACAAGTATAATACACTTAAAAGTTAAATGAACTACAACAGCCATTAAATGGACAGGCTTTTTCCAAATATTGAGAACTATGAAACTGTAATGACTGATTTACCAAAGTGGTCTGGCATTTGGTGCAGATGATTAAGGCTCCAACCCCTTAATAATCTGCCTCAATGCTACAGGATTTGATTCTTTCTACTTCCAACCATAACCATGAGCAGGTCACTTAACCAGCAACCCCTAACTGGATTTCAAACAGACAGACAGACACACACACACACACACACACACACACACACACACACACACACACACACACACATACACACACACACCTCCTGACTGCTGCTGTTTGAAAAAAAATGTAGTGCAAAACGTACACTAAGCATCTCCTGACTGCTTCCTAAAAACACAAGAGTACCTTGAAATGCAGTAATCTGATATAATCTGATGATACAGTAATCTGATGAGTGGGGAATTGGGGTAGGAATACTTCTGACTGTACTGCTAAAATATCATAGAGCCTTTTCAAAAAGGCCTTCACTCTTCCATGACGTAGGGATGGTTGCAGAAACCATGTGATAATTTTTTTTAGCATTTCAGGGTCTGGGGCACTCACTTTCATGGGGGGAAGTACATGAACCCATGTGACCCCTTCAAGTTCCACGCCTGGAAAAATAAGGCACCTGCACCTACTTGTTAGTAAGGGAACGTGACACTTAAAAATACTGCTTAACAATGGAAAAACAGGAGCACAGCTTTTCTGTAGTAAAACATCAGTAACTGCCGCATCTTGATGATAATATTCCACTGCTGAATCACCACAAAAATGGATCAAAACAGTGCTAAGCAGAGGCTTTCCTCTATATTTGTGTGTGTGTGTATGTGTGTGTGTGCATTTGCAATTTTGCAAAAAAATAGATTAATAAGGGGGTCTGCTGCCCCATTCATCTGAACTAAATGTACCTAATTCTTCAGCAGCATCACTGCAGAACAGATCAGGATATATGAGATGTGTAATCAAATGCAATTGCCTACATTCAGTGATCTAGTTTGTTGTGATTTTTTCATAGGTTCATAGGTTGGTACTAGGCTATCGGCCCTAGGGCCTATACAAGCCTAGCCATAACAATTCCCTGGCTATTTCTTCCAACACTGTTTACTTCCATGGACCCCTGTCTAGCAGGGCGACTGATATGATCCCCGGGGTGAATTTCCTTTCTCCCATCTAGTAATCAAGGTTCCTTTTGAAGAAGGCCAAAGAGGCGCTCTGCTTGACATGTATGGGCAGTCTATTTCAGAGTCTGGGGTATCTCTGGGTCAGAAACCTATCCCTCCAGCATTTTTGTTTATTGTGATGACAAGGTTTAGATCCCTGGAGTGTGTGGCTCTGAGAGATTGGGATTTCTTTAAGTGTAGCATGTCCAACAGCTCTGGGTTTGACATGGCCTTGTATGTTAAGCATAGATCGCCTCTGAGTAGGCGATAAGCAACAGAGTTTAGCTGGGTTTTTTTTAAGGCGGTCAGCATAAGGCATCTGCTTTAGACCTGTGATTCTTTTAGTGAGGTATTTCTGTGGCCTTTCCAGTTGTTGCAGATGTCTTGAGAAGTACATACCAAATGGGGTGTTATATTCTATAATGGGTTTAATGAGTGATGAGTACAGTGAGACAATGACCTCCTTTTTTCTGGATGAAAAGCCCTTAGTAATGAGGTGTGCCACATAGAAGGATTTCCTGACTGTTGTGGCGATGTGGTTATTGAAGGTGAGACCACTGTCCACCTGTGTCCCTAAGTCTCTTATCACACTTTCACTGTTTAGTGTACTGTCACCTGTGTGGTAATTCATGGGTATAACTATACATTTCTTCGCATTGAGCATGAGCCCACAGCTCTGGCACCAAGCATCTGTTTCTGTAAGGCCCTTTTGTAGAGTATCATCTCCTTTTGCATTTTTAGCATGAGCTAATCTTCACTATTTGTAACCAAACTGTTTTGCAGTGTTATAGCTGAGAAAAAGATGCATTTATCTGTTTACAGTCATGCAGCTTGTTATGCCTGCACATCGTAATGGGAGTTGAGGGGCCTGTAGACCCCCTTTACAAATGTATTTTCATTTGGTAGAGTCATGACTCATACAGACAAATATGCCCTGTTATTTTTGTATTTGGCATTTATTTGCAGAGGTATTAAGTATAATAAAATCATTGCTCTTTAAGTGCTGCTTAAGTGGACAGCAAGCTGGCTGCAGCAAATTTGCCTCTCTTGCTATAGATGTCATTGCCAGAACACTATGTTCTACTGCACATCACAATTATCCTAATCTTTACAATTATCTGATTTTTGTTGTACTGCCTTTGCCCAAACCATAAATCTGTTCAGTAACTATACAGTGTAGGGACAACAGTGATTCTAAAGCTGAACTAGAGTACTAATTAAAAACTAGTTTTCTTATCCAGATTCAACATATATATGATGAACTGAGATTAAGGGCTTCTGAAAGCTCAAGTGCAGCTACAGAAGTCAAGTAAAGGACTGCAGCATTAGCCAAATCATTTTTTTTTGTGGTGACGTTCATTATAAAGGAATATTATTATGTGCAAGACAGTCTAAACAGTGTAGCAAATGTGAGGAACAAGGTCATATCAGCTTGCAGTTTTCAATGGCATTTTGAGTGGTACATGGAGAATGACCATGTAGAAGAGTTTACTACCAAGCAGTAAAGGACACAACTCTATAATTCTGACATGATGAAACATTTCTGTTGGGGGAGTAGCTGCTGGATAGTGAAGCACCAGATAGTGTCCATTATGACAGGAGGAGCACAGTTCCATAAGATGACTTAGGCTTCAGCTTCTCACAGACGACGAAGCATTCAGGATTGGACAAAATTCAGAAAATAGCTGACTGATTCTAATATTAACATTTTTAGTAATATTTTGTCATTCAGCTTTCAGGAAAGTGTCCCAGATTCATCTGATGTCCTTATGGAGGTTCATGCTTTTCTCCCCCAGGAATGAGTATCACTGTATTAGCCTAACAAAAGTGAACTCTGTTCAATGATGATGTGGCTGACTGCCCACTGGCTTCATCCTTATTCAACATTAAAGAAGTCCCATGTTGAGGTCATAACATACTAGAATTTGCAAGCAAAATGACAGCAATGTGGAAAAAGATACCCAGACAGTTCCAATGGTAGTAGAGGCAACAGGTTTAAAAAAAAATTAGTTGTACTCAAATATGCTACCAATACATGTAACCCCATATGAATGACAGAAGGATCCAATTATGGACACATTGCAGGTGCTATGGAGAGCACTCTTGTTTTATATCAAAGACTGAAACAATACTAATTTTGTGAACTGTCATCCTACCCTGACTTAGGAATGCGGTCCATTCCTGTCATGATATTATAAACCCAAAACACTTATAGAAATTAAAATGTGAGCTATGTTAAAATGCTTGGGGGTTCAGCAAATCTTTAGTTTCCTGCCCCTAGCCTAAACATAGCTAAAAATCGTTTCATGGTCAGGACTCCTTCTTTGGAAATTTGTTTCACCAGCCCTCAGGAATATTAATGCATTCTACTCCTTTAATTTTACCTTCAGTAGATCTTTTAAAGGAAGGGTACAAGCATGAACTTGTGAAGTAATGCTACTTCTTCCACTCACAAATTCCATACACACTCTCGGACTTGGAGCATGCTGTCACTGATACAGATGACCGTTTTACTTCTGGCCCCCTCCACCTCACCACCTTCCTCAATACCTCACAGTACCCTGTCCTGCTCTGCCCTCTGGGAGACAGTGTGCCAGTCAGGTCAAGGGAGGGTAAGTAGTCTGTAGGCAATGAGCAGGAAAAGGACATAGAGTAAAAATAAAATTTTCACCATTTATTTATTTATTTTTTATTTAGTTGGCATTTGTTTAGTGGGTAAGTGCAACTGGGAATCAATCCCATTTTCAGCTGAGACCTGGGGAGAAATGCACCAACATACATAGTTCAGTTAATAAACTACATAATATTATCACATGGCATGCAATAGCAAATAGCAGAATTGGTATTCAGAATAAATAAAGTCAGATCAGACAGTAACATAAGCAGAAATCCATTCTGCAACAAAGGTTTCTACTTCTATTGAGTTTTATGATGATTACTTTAGCAGGTGCAAAGGGGAAAATATGAGATTGCTTGTACCACAGTTGCGTGAGATTTGCATCTCACGGGAATACCGAGTTATGTTTTGTTGCAAGAAGTAGTGTTTTATACATGTGTTTATCAAATTCACAGACTCCTGGAGAAAGATTGAAATAATGCCCCCCCCCCCCAGTATTATTTATTTTGATTTCTGCAAGATGCAGTGAATTCAAAGTAAAAAAACAATTAACTTGGGATAGAGAGTAAACAGAGGAATATCCTGTTGCAAACAAATGATTTTATGATGCTGTGTCACTGTGTGGTAAAGTTTTGCTCAAAACTTTACATACTAAACCATAGAATAAAACACAAGATGACAAGGACATGCTCTTATTAGATAATAAACCACAGCATGGTGTGCTTACTTTTTCAACAGATTTTTCATGATTTTGGTCTGCCTTTTTGCCTTTCATTGTATTTATTTTTTGAGAATTAGAGATAAAATAGTCAGTTGCATATTTTAATGTGTATGCTTTTTGTCTGTATAATTGTAAAATGAAACGCAAAAACAAAGAGCACAAATTTGAATATAAAGTCATTTGAATTGCTGTTGGGGATAGCACTGATGCTCTAGCACTCAAAAAGAAGTGCTACATTAAATGATACTAAAGATGCAAGAACTAAGAAACAGAACCATGACCAGATCTAGTGATCATTTGTTATCTAGCAAAATCAGTCTACAGTTGACAGATAACTGTAAACAATATATACAACTCAATCAAATTAAACTGCAAGTATATGATTAAAATGCCAGTTTTAAATATCTATTATGGATATTCTAATCAGGCAAATATTATCTAGTCACTAATCATGTTACTGAACTTGGTGTTGAGAAGGATTGGTTTCTGCTACATATACATATAGATAGATAGATAGATAGATAGATAGATAGCTAACATTTGTGCTTAAATTATTCTTAGAAAAAGTAAAAGAAACAAAATGTTTCTGTTAAGATGGCACACAGCAAAAAGACTGAAAGCTCTAGATATTTGCTGACATTCACATAACCCTTGTTTTCAGTGTGCAAGCCCATTACACAAACACTTGAATGTCTTAATGAGACAGTGAGGTGGAGCTAATATGCAATGACTTTCAGAAGGCAAGCCTATATTTTCTTTTTTTTATAACTTTTTATTTGATTTTAAAACAAAACACTAATCATTTACACAATAATTAACAATCTCATGAAACTATGTACATACTATTTACAAAGTCCATAGCAAAATTCAAAACATTTCTAATGTAATTAATACTTTTCTAGTAAGCTTTGTAATTTTTCCCCAAGCTAAAAATTTTTGTGTCACATTTTTAGTTCTCATTCTTATAGTAAGTATTTTGTTATTACAAACTGATTTTGCTAAACAGATAAATTCATTATTGAATGAGATAGTAGACTTTGTTTTCCATTTTTTTGTAATGGTTTTTCTAGCTGTTGCAAAAATACTCCAAAGAGGAGGTATTTGTGATACTGGAATCATTTCAGGTATAGGTACATTAAGTAATACAAGAGAATCTGAGATGTTACACTTATCTGACCACAATGATCTACAAAAGTTTCTGAAGTCAGTCCAAAATGGAAGAACTATTTTACAACCAATTGTCATATGTTCATAGGTTCATAGGTTCATACTAGGCTATCTGCCCTGGGGCATTTATAAGCCTAGCCCAATTGTGTTTGGCTTATGCCACCCCTTGATTTGAGTATACTGTGCCCTTTTTAAAGTTTAGTTTACTGTGCCTCTGTCTAATAGTGACATGGAAGTAATCCCCGGGACAAACCTACGATCCCCCATCCACTCATCAAGATTCTTCTTGAAGAGAGTCAGTGAGGTGCTCTGCCTAGCATGAATTGGAATTCTATTCCAGAGCGAAGGGAGCCTCTAGGTTATGAATCTGTCCCTCCAGCATGTTCTATTTATTTCTGTGCTGAGGTTCAAGTCCCTCGAGCGTGTGGCTCTAAGGAATTTAGATTTACTGAGGTGGAGCATGTCCATTAATTATGGGTTGGACATAGCTTTATATGTCAGGCATAGATTGCCTCGAAGTAGGCGGAATGCAACTGAGTAGAGCTGGAGTTTTTTTAACCGAGCAGCATATGGCATCTGTTTGAGTCCCTTGATCCTCCTGGTGAGGTACTTTTGGGGTCTTTCTAATTGCTGCAGGTGTCGGGTAAGGTACATCCCAAAGGGGGCATTGTATTCTATGATGGGCCTGATGAGGGATGAATAAAGGGGCACAATTACCTCTCTTGATCTAGATGTGAATCCTTTCATGATGAGGTGGGCTATGTAGAAGGTCTTTCTAACCACTTTGGCAATGTGGTTGTCAAAGGAGAGATTGCTATCAACTTGGGTCCCCATATCCCTAATTACTTTCTTTGTACTTAATGGGTTACCACCTATGTGGTAATTTGTGGGTACATTGTTTTTGCCAAAGGATATGACTATACACTTTTTGGCATTTAGCTTTAGACCATGGCTCTGGCACCAGATATCCGTCTCTGCGAGACCTTTTTGAAGGATGTTTGTGTCAGCTGGAGAGTCGATTATGGCACCCAGTTTGCAGTCATCTGCGAACTTGGTGAGCCATAGTCCTCCCACGTTGGCCTGTACCTCAGAAAAGTAAATACTGAACAAGAGAGGTCCCAGGACAGAACCTTGTGGGACGCCACTTGTAACCGGTTTCAAGTCTGACATGGCCCCAGCAACTCTGACTCTGTGGGTTCTGTCTTTGAGCCAGTTTGCGACCCATCTTGTGACATAGGGGTTTATATTTAGGCTGGATAGCTTATCTATGATGCCCGAGTGGGGTATTGTGTCAAATGCCTTTGCGAGGTCCAGATAGGCAGTGTGGACTACCTTCCCTTCATCTATGGCCTTGGTGACTGTTTCGAAGAAGTCGACCAGGTTCAAAAGGCAGGATCTGCCCTTGACGAAGCCAAATTGGGTAGGATCTAGTGTGTGTAGGTCCCCAATGTCTTTGTTTATGAGTTCCATGATGATCCTCTCCATAGCCTTGCAGACTAGGCTAGTCAGGCTTATGGGGCGATAGTTTCCAGGGTCCGCAGAGGCACCACCTTTGTGGAGTGGGACCACTGTTGCTGTATGCCATTCTTTGGGCACATATCCTGTAGTGAGGCTGAGATTGTACAGCAGTTTTACTTGAGGGATTAGTTCTTCTTGGAGTTCATGTAGGATGCAACCCGGGACGCCATCTGGTCCCATGGAAGCAGTGTTTTTTGCTTTGGAGAGGGTGGCCTTCACCTAAGCATCAGAGATGTTTGGGAGGCTGCACTCTGCCGGGATAGATACTTACTCTTTTGGGGGGGGGGGGGGAGTTTGCACTGAACCTGTCTGCCAGGATATTGGCGATGTCTGTGGGTTCAGTGTATTTTTTGTCATTTAGAATCAACTCAGAACAAGTCTGGGAGTTGCATCCCAGGTTCCTAACATAACTGAAAAAAAGCCTTATGATTGTCTTTATTGTCCTGTGCAATTTTTCTCTGGAAGCTGGCCTTGGAGGATTTTATGAGGGATCGTAATTTTTTGCTAGTACTGATCAGAGATGACTACCCTTTTAGGGATTTTCTCTATCATGTAGTAGCTTCCTCCTTCTGTTGTACAGTTTATTTATGGCTGGGGTCCACCAGACTGGACGCCTGCCTTTGGATGATTGGGTCTTGATTTTGTTTGGGATAGCATGATCCATGCATTCCTGGAGATGTCTGTAGAATGCGTTTATATAGGATTCTGCAGTTTGGGCCGTAGTTTCCACTGGCTCTGGGGCCTTGAAGGATTCCACTTCAGTTTTGAGAAGTGTGAAGTTCGCTTTTGAGAAGTTTTTCAGGCTAGGGGTGGGGTCAGGATGTGGATATCCAGTGAAATTAATTTATGGTCTGATTTTACCAATGAGGGATATACTTCTGGTATGGAGCATAGAGTCCCCATGTTGGTAATGATCAGGTCTAGTATGTTTTCCCCTCTTGTGGGAGTGGTGACTAGTTGTTCCATAGCATTTGAGGTTAAATTCCAGGAACCTTTGGGCTAAGGTGCTGGGACTTGAGTAATGCTCCCAGTCTATGTTTGGGTAGTTGAAGTCACCCAATATAACGGTGTTCGGAGAGATCTTCATGTTCTCCAATATTTTCAGGAAAGCCAAGTGGGATTCCTGACTTTGAGAGGGTGGTCTGTAGGATGCTATAAACTGAAAAGCAGTCTTGCCCACTGTCAGTTGCACATGGATGGTCTCCGATACTTTGTGCAATGCCACTAACCTGGAGGTGTGGATATCCTTGATAAATATGGAAACTCCCCCTCCTTTTGTGGTTCAGTCCGGGTTTTGGGGCCGAAAAGCATGATATGAGGTATAACCTGGTAGTGCTGGGGTGCTCTCTGAAGCCTTGAACCAGGTTTCTGTCACTGCACAGATATCGATGTTCTCCATACTGAGGAGAGCTTCGAGTGCATGCATCTTGAGGTTAAGACTTCTGGCATTTAGCAGCATTACCCTTAGTTTCTTGTTCCTTGTGCTGTCTAGGGAGGTGGGTTTGACTTTTGAACCTTGCCTAAAAAAGGCACTATGGGGGTGGCAAGAGCCTTTGCCAATATCCGAAAGCCCAGGGGTGACAGGTGCAAGCCATCCCTAGTGAAGCAACGTGGCTTGTCGAGCATGTCATCCCAGGCTGACAGACACTGGATCCCCTTTGAATGACACCAAAATTTAGCCAATTGTTAAGATCTATCATTTTGTCTTTATACTGTGGCATCATTCTAGGTGAGGGTAAGATGCTGCTCAAGGTCAGGGTCATACCGGCCTGGGCTACATGATCAGAGAGCTCCTCTATGTCTCTTTTCATGTAGTCAAGCGAGGTACGTCTCAGGTCATTCACGCCAGCATGTACAATGATGGAGTCATATTTGTATTTGCTTTGGAGTGACCTGAGTGCTTGCGTTATGTGGCGGATCCTAGCACCCGACAGGCAGCTCACTGTGACCTTCTCTTTATTCAGCCTGGTGAGCGGGACATCAGTGTGTCTGACAATAGAGTTACCTATTACAAGAGTATCAGGTGTGTTATTCAGCCTTAAGGGCTGTGACTGCTTGGCACACTGACTTTGTGTGCTATGTGTTGTACGTGTTTTGTTTTGGGGTAGCGTTTGCTTGGATGTCTGCTTTGGAGGTCTCTGTTGCTTAGGTAGATTTTTATTTAGAGCCTCCAAGTATGTTTTTGTGTTTTTATGTGTTTGGTTTGCTGTTGTGGTGGGACTATGTGATACTGGACTTCTGTTGTGTGGGGTTACCTTCTCCTCCTGACTGGTTCCACCAGTTTTGAGATGAGAGAGCTCAGCCTCCAGTTTGGCAATATGGTTGCATCTCTCACATATATTCAAACCCGTTTGGAGAAGGAGAGGGTTGTCTGTGTACATGAGACAGTTGTAACATTGCCTCAAAATTCCCAGATTCACCAGCTGGACTGGAGAGGAAACCATTGACTGACCTTTGGACATGCTAGAGTAATATAGGGAACTGAATTAAAACGGACCAATAGGGGACAAGGTAATCATAGAGAGTATAAGAGTAAGTAGTGCTTATGGTTTATTAGTGCTACCTTGTAAAATTACTTATTCAGACCAGTGAGGGGCCTTAGAATGAGAATATGGTGTATACTTTGAGAGATAGAGCAGTTCTAAGGGAAAAAGTGAAGAGCAGACTTCATGGAGCCAGGAATAGTTTAAACCCAATTAGGCGGCGCTGCCCGATGTTGCGCTATGTAAAAAGCGCAAAACTGCGCAAAAGAGGGTTTTAAGAGAGGGAGATCAAGGAGTTAGGAATTGACCCAAAATGGCCAATAAAACTACAGTTTCAAGGCAGTAACCACTCCCACAGGGGCAGGCTGCTCAATGTTTATCACTGCCACTGATGAACACAGAGACTTCCCTTTAGCCCAAGCAAACAATGGCCTCTAAGAAATTTACAAACAGTTCAGAACAGCAAATCTGTAACTGAACTTTTTTAAATCTCAGAAAAGTGGGAAAAAAGCAAGATTTTTTTTTTTTTTTAAGGAAAGCAGAGGTTCACAAGTATCAACAAGTTAGAACAGTGCAGTAAATGACCCCACATTTGAGTGCTAGGCCAGAGACAGATAAAATTCAAGTTTTAAGAAAAAAACGATTTTAAAAATAAGTGCAGGCAGGAAATTCAGTAATCAGCTCTAGGTTGTGTTCTAAATACAGTTACCAACACAGAAATCAAGTTTAACAAGCCAGAAAATGCTCAAAAGTAGGCGGCAATGCAGAAAAACTTAACAAATAATCTGATGCAAAATACTTAAAATCTCAAAAGTGGCTCCTTTCTTCTCTTAGTGTTTTCTCCTCTTGGTGGGTGCTTCACCAACAGCCAACAAGTCTGAAAAGATGCCAAAACCACGAGGCAATCGGGTTTTAAGAGAGGGAGATCAAGGAGTTAGGAATTGACCCAAAATGGCCAATAAAACTACAGTTTCAAGGCAGTAACCACTCCCACAGGGGCAGGCAGGCTGCTCAATGTTTATCACTGCCACTGATGAACACAGAGACTTCCCTTTAGCCCAAGCAAACAATGGCCTCCAAGAAACTTACAAACAGTTCAGAACAGCAAATCTGTAACTGAACTTTTTTAAATCTCAGAAAAGTGGGAAAAAAGCAAGATTTTTTTTTTTTTTTTTTTTTTTTTAAGGAAAGCAGAGGTTCACAAGTATCAACAAGTTAGAACAGTGCAGCAAATGACCCCACACTTGAGTGCTAGGCCAGAGACAGATAAAATGCAAGTTTTAAGAAAAAAATTATTTTAAAAATAAGTGCAGGCAGGAAATTCAGTAATCAGCTCTAGGTTGTGTTCTAAGTACAGTTACCAACACAGAAATCAAGTTTAACAAGCCAGAAAAGGCTCAAAAGTAGGCAGCAATGCAGAAAAACTTAACAAATAATCTGAAGCAAAATACTTAAAATCTCAAAAGTGTCTCCTTTCTTCTTTCAGTGTTTTCTCCTCTTGGTGGGTGCTTCACCAACAGCCAACAAGTCTAGCTTACATCATCATTTTGTGTTATCTAATTTATATATAGCTCCTATCTTTTGAGGTGTGAGAAAATTAATATGCATAAATTCCCATGTAAATGTTTTCCAGTATGGGGAAGATGTTGATTTCACTGTTGATTTCAATATTAGTTTTTTATTATTATCTGAAAATTCTTCTTTATTAATTTTATTTGAATATGACCAGAATGAGTAATCAGATAAAGCAAATTCACTTCTTAGGATTTTGTAAATTACTGATAATGAAGAAATATTATTAGATGATTTGTTATTGATAGTAGAAGGTTTAGAATTTTGGAAATCTGAATAATTTGTATATTGCATGTTACTTTGATTTTATCTTGTACAGATTCTTTACATGTTTGCAAGTCTAACCAACTATTATTTTCTGTGCTATATTTTTCAGTTAAATAATCTGCAGAATGTATTTTGTTTCCCAACAAGAATTGATGCCAATGTATAAGCCCATTCTCCTTCAAATCTATCATGTTTTGGTATTGTGGAAAACACACACTTAGACCGCGGCGCCATCTCTCCCAACCTGCCTGCCCCACAGTGCGGAGGTGCGTTAAGCTGACGAGGTCCCTGGCACTAAACAAATTAAGGACAGTGATTACCCCAGTCAGATTTGAAGACCTCTTACTCCCATTGAGGGTAGTTTATTCGCTGGAATTCCTATCTAGCAGCAGTGGAATAAATAAACAATGTCCCTATCACAAACAAATTAAGGACGGTGATTACCTCAGTCAGATTTGAAGACCTCTTACTCCCCTTGAGGTTAGTTCATTCGCTGGAATTCCTATCTAGCAACAGTGCAGTAAATAAACAATGTATGTTAAACTGTGTATTTACTAACTGTACACTGTACACCCACTGGCTGTAGAATTGAACCCTGTGACTACTGTGTGCCTCATTACAGTACTGCCCCTGGTCAGCTATGCCACTCCCTGTTTACTCCATTTTGCTACCCCGTTCTCTCTAAGCCTTACATCAATTACCCACCCACTATCTCTATACTCCCTAGGCTTTAAGTCACTCACCTACCCCACATAACCTCACACACATACACTTCACCTACTAACTATTTCCCTTACTCTCATATCTTCCCATTGATTCAAGCCCCCATATCACTACCTAACTTCTGTTTGCTTCCTCCCTCTGCCCTCTCTCTCCCACATAGTCTCCCTTTGACCTCATCCTCCCACATAGAATCCCCCCTCTGACCTCTCCCTACCTTAGACTCTTTCACTCACCTCCAGATACCTGCTCCCACCCCAAGGTCTGCCAGTTCCAGTGTTTAAAATGTATAAAATCCTATCCATAACTAGACTTTTTGGTCATTACAGCTGGTATTCTCTCCCTGAGCTAAAGTATCTGACCCCTCACTGTTTGTTTCTTTCTTTATCCTTCTTGTCTGCTGAACCTACAGGAAGGTGCTGACCCGCTCCGTTCACCCTCGCTAATGCTCAGGCTCACTTCGCTCCCCTACCCTACCCCCATTCCCACCCATCCCCACATCAACTACATTTATAGCTAGAGACCACTCCCACATTCACAACCCACTCACAATCAACCAATCAGACCATACCAATTGTTCCCCTCATTTGCATACTCCCACAAACCCTTACCACCTGACTAGTATAGCTACCACACCCTAACCTAGCAAACTACACCTAGAACTCACCATAATGTCCAATGTAAGTCACACCCAGCTACTTAAAGTGTTATGTTCCTCAGTAGCTATCCTCTCTCTCCTCCTGCTGTCACTTCTTTCCTCCTACCACACTCATCTCAATATTACTCCCCCACCTCCGTGGCAAATTGAATCCACAACCAATACTAGGAAGGAAGGACATTACCCCATATCACCCTGCTTTCTCACCTCCCCCAATCTTCTTCCTCCCTATATAATACTCTTAAATATATAACTAATCCTCCACCATCCCTGAAGCTAACTAAGTTACGACACAAACTAAACAAACTCTATTTATACCTATTCCAAAAACTAACTTGCTGTGGGGACATCCACCCCAATCCAGGACCAAGCAACCTATCCTCAGTACCCCAGAACAACCACATCCCTTCCTCATCTTTCCTCCTTTTAAACATTAACGTTAGAAGTAGCCTTAATAAAACTCAGGACCTTCATGCCCTACTAGCAGTATACAAACCAGAAGTCATAGTGCTAACAGAAACCTGGCTCAGACCTGAACACCATGACAATGAAATAACTGCCCCTGGGTACAATATTATACGCAGGGACAGACAAAGAAAAAAAGGAGGTGGTGTGGCAATACTATTCCAAGACCACCTCCCCACTGAACAATTTGAATGCAATGCCCAAGAAGTAAAGGACATAGAACTAATGCTGGCCAAAGTAAAGATTAACTCTAACAAATAATTATTGCAGGTGGATATATCCCACCAGGTAATAATACCCCCATACTGGAAACACTTCTAAACTGGATGTCTTCCTCCCTTTCACAAGAAACAATACTATTATGAGACTTTAACATAGACTGGGCTGATTGTTCCAGCCAAAATCCCACCACCCATATTAACCTCCATGGGTTTAACCAAATTATAAATGCCCCCACAAGAATCAACAAAGCCTCCAAATGTCAGTCCATCTTAGACTGGATTCTGCTATCAGATCCCACACTGGCTCAACAGTTAGGCTGTCTTCCTGAAGCTCTGAGCGACCATCAGGCAACCTACTTAGTTAGGAATCGATCATACCATAATAAAAAACCCATTCTCAGAGTAGTGCATAATAAAAAGCTCTTCAATACTAACGAACTAATCAACTCACTGAAATACTGCAATTGCACTCCCTTAAAACAACTGCCTCTGGACAAAGCCTTGCATTACTTTAATTCATTTTTCCTTGAAGTCCTAAACTACCATGCACCCCCCAGAACCATCACAGTCAAAGCCAACCATGCCCCATGGCTAACAAAAGAGACTAAAACCATTATGAAAGAAAGGGATAAAGCCTGGGCACAATTCCGCAAACAAAAAATCCCCACCTTAAGACAAACCTAACTCTGCAACAAAGCCAAAAAAACTAATAAAACGTGACAAAACTAATTACCATGTGACCCTACAAGACAAATATGCACACAACCCCCAAAAATTCTGGGCCACTATAAATACTTTACCGCACCCAGGTAAATCATCCACTCCTACCCCTGTATTACCAAACAACCATGAAAATATCCCTACCCAATTTAACAAATTCTTTACTGAGACAGTCCTAGCCCTAGCCAACACTCAAAAACCTGATAGCAGCCCCTTACCTACAGAGACCCTTCCCAACTTCAGTTCAACTAACAACTCCTCCTGTTTTTCCCTTCACCCAATACCCATTAAACAATTAAAAAAATCCTCAAAAAACTTAAACCAACCACTCTAGCAGCTGGCAATCTACCAGCAGACTTCCTGCAAATATCAGCTGAAGCCATAGCCTACCCAGTGTCGATTCTTATAAATAGGTCAATATCAGAATGCAAAGTACCTCTCTCTTGGAAAATCTCACATATTGTACCATTACACAAAGGGGGCAAGTCTCTGGAACTGACCATCTACCGCCCTATTGCAATCCTATCACCTCTATCAAAAATATTAGAGAGAGTAGTTCATTCCCAACTAATGCAGTACCTCTTTAAAAAAGACCTGCTATCCGCATCCCAACATAGTTTCCGACCCTCCCACAGCACTACTACAGCATTACTCTCCTTCACAAACACTGTCAACCACCATCAAAATAATGGACTATTCGTATCCTCAATATTTCTAGACCTATCAAAAGCCTTTGATATGGTGAACCATAATATGCTTCTAGAAATTCTATCTTCCCTTAACATAAGTCCCTCCACTATATCCTGGTTCAGGAACTACTTATCTAATCATCAGCAAGCTGTTCTATGGTAAAAGATCTGTCTCCTCTACTACCAGTTAACATAGGTGTCCCACAAGGGTCCATCCTTGGGCGTTTGCTCTTCTCACTATTTACTAACCAAATAGCGTCATTAGCACAATCTGCCTCAGTTGTGCAATATGCAGATGACACCACTATTATATGTGCCTACCCTACCCTACATGAACTAAGAACCATTACTCAAAATAACTTTTCTATAGCAGAAACATGGTTCACTAATATAAAACCTATTCTCAATCCCAAAAAAAACAAACTCATCCTCTTTAGCCCTGGTAGATCTCCACCACTAAATAATGACTTTACTATAACAGCTAAAGGCAAGACACAAATCAGCCCAACAACAAACAAAAAACTATTAGGCATGGAAATCGATAATAATCTAAAATTTGACATACACATAGCCCAAACAATTAAAAAAGTTAACAAAAAGCTTGGCTTCCTATACAGAAACCATCAGTTCATCACAAAACCTACCAAAGCCCCCTTAGCAAGGACTCGCCTCTTAGGCCTGCCCTATCTTAACTAACCTTTGCCACACAGAACTAAGCAAACTGGAATCCTGCTACAATAAGATTGCCAAGTTTGCTACAGACGCCTCTCATAGATCTCATCACTGTTTAGCCCTCAACCAGCTCAACTGGCTTGAGTTTTCCCAACTACTCCTACTCAATCAACTATCAATAGCTCACAAGCTCTACTACTTCCCCAACAAAACCCCTGCACTCCAGGATCTAATTCACCCCTACACCACCACTAGAACCCTAAGATCAAGTTTGCAGAACCACATAAATGTCATCAAACATAAGAATGAGGCTGGTAAATCTCTCTTTGTGTGCTCTATTGCCAGAACCTGGAATTCACTTCCAACCCACTTAACTGCCACCACCTCTACTTCCCAATTTAAGACCCACTGCACCAATAACTGGCTCTGCTCATGTTACTCCCCAGGTTAGTCCATACCATTGCACTGTTGCTAGGATTCAAGTCCAACTTGTAAAAGCAACTAAGTGGGAATTAAATTGCTACCACATATGTTAGACAATGTGAACCTTTACAAGCTATACTCTAATTTATTCTTAACATACGTGGCTTTGTTTTCTTCTTTACAACTAATTATTTCCCCTTGAAACTGCAGTAGGGCTGGGAGCCTTCTCCCAAGACCTACCTATCCTCATATGTAATATATTTATAATGTGTTATTTTTTTCTTTTTGTAAACATGTTTTGTACTATTTTTTCATATTCAAGACTGTTTTAGCTACTTTTTTCTGTATTAATGTTTGGAGCTTTTCTCCCTGGGCCTCCGATGAAAATGGACCTGTGTCCAGTCAGACTTTCCCGGTCAACAAATGTAAAATAAAATAAATAAAAATAAATAAAATATTAAAAGATATTAGACATCCACTTGTGTAAGCTATTCGGAATAATATTATTGATAGATCTTTATATAAATAATTTGAGTTAATGAGTTTTTAAAATAATATAAGAATTTAATTCATAAAAGAAAAGAGGATATATTGGTGTTTTTTATTCAATGAATAACTTTTTGTAATCCATAAGAATACATTTCTATCAATATTTATAAATGGTTTGATTATATTTTTATTTTGTGTTATCAATGTTTCATGAATTGATTTAAAGCATGAGGTAAAATAACAATCTAGCCACATGTAAACTGTTTTTATAATCATAGATCTAATATATAGTTCAATGTTAGGAAAAGGAATACCCCCTCCCAACCTAAAGTATGCCAATGTTGGGAGATTCTAGCTTTTTGGGGTGCCACAAGAACTTTATTAAAATCTGTTAAGCATTTCCTTAACATTTTTCTCTCTACTTCCCTTCAAGCGTGCCACCCTCCTGCTAGTGTTAATCCCCCAGCTTCAGTGTCCTGCTGTCTACCAGAGGCCCTGAGATAATCTTCAGCAAAGTTTCTGATACCTCCTCCCAGTATAGGGAAAAGAGCCTTATCCTCCTATGCTGTACTGCCTTTGAGACGCAGAGAAAATACTTTTTGGAAGTATGTGTATAATACTTCTTATAGCCTAATTGAACTATAGCCTGTATTAATTTTGTTTAAGTGAACACTTCCTGCCAGGACAACCAGCAGTTATAGCCTCCTAATCTTCACCCCTATATTCCCCATTTAGCCTCCCTGCTGAATCGTCCCCCCCCCACCATTTTATCTACTTATTTACTTTTTTTTCTCTTTCTCATATTTTCCCACTTTTACTCTTTTGTTCGCTACGGGGTAAGCCTTATTATATAGTACCTACTGTGACTACTAGAGGGCAGTAGTACCATTTTATTACCCAATTCTTACTTGCTGTAAGCTTTTAATAATTAAACTAATTTCTGACTCTTTTTTTCTGCCTCAGTTACCTCCTATACCTTATCCCTATATGACTGTATCTACCCTTATCTGCTCTCCACTCACTCTACCATCCTAGGTACCTTACTTAGAACAAACCTCCCTACCTTGCAGATTGTTTTTTTTTTCCTCTGCACTGGTCCTCTTGGCTCTACCCTGCTCCGTTTGCCCTGTGGGCTCACTCTGCTCCCCTACCCTACCCCCAATTCCCACACACCCCCAGTGGTCCTACACTTATACTTCCTAAACCACACCCTCTTCCCCTCCCCTACCTATCCTCTGCTTCAACCAATCTAGACTACCTAACAACACCCCTCCTCTACCACCTCCTTATTCCAACTTTCTCCAGTACCTTTACCCTAACTTCTTTTCCCTATTCTTTTTCTCTTACAATTCTTCCTTCTAAGACTTTACCTACTACCAGTTCTACTTTTCTCTTATCCCTGCCCAATATTTTTTGCAGTTGCACCAGCAACCTTGTTGCAGCTGTACAAATAACCCTAGTAATATGCCTACAACAAATAAAGCTCTCCAAATTAAGTTAATACTCATAGCCATACTTATACCAATACTCACTTCTGCCTATCTCCTCACCTCCTTTGAAAAGGTGAAATATTTCCACTACAACTACTCTCAAAAACAAACAGCCATTCAAAATTCTACCCTTACCCATTTTCAAGTAAATATCACATCCACTCCCTGCTACCTGCTAGCCGAATACCATTGCCTCACACACATTAAATTCCATAATT
The DNA here is from genome assembly GCF_019279795.1 of Protopterus annectens. Lineage (NCBI taxonomy): Eukaryota > Metazoa > Chordata > Ceratodontiformes > Protopteridae > Protopterus > Protopterus annectens. The sequence continues at coordinate 396,732,318 of NC_056727.1, forward strand.
CCGCTGTAAGTAATTTAAAATATCTAACTAGCTTCATCTATAACCCAGTTTCTAGACTAAAAGCTCACACCTTAAAAAATGGTGACATCCACCCCAACCCAGGCCCAACCAATGTTTCCACAGTAACAACTCATAGCACCACTCTCTCTACCCTACCTACCTTGACCAGTCTCTCCAACTCCTTATTAATAGGACATCTTAATATCCACAGTATTAACAATAAAAGTTGCCCATCTCCATGCCCTTCTTGACATTCATTCCTTTGATATCTTCTGTCTTACAGAAACTTGGCTAAAACCAGGAACTAAGGACATTGAGATAATTCCCCCAGGTTATAATATATTGAGACTTGACCACAAAAAACATAAGGGTGGAGGAGTAGCCCTTCTGTTTAAAACTGGATTACAAATCTCCTCAATACCCTTTACCCCCCAAGATAGTAAGGCGGAAGTCCTTATCTCTAGACTTCAACTCAATACTAGCAAATCCCTTAACATCATCTGTATCTATCTACCTCCTGGTAATAATAGCACTACTATAGAGGAGATTCTAAGCTGGGTATCTACTACTTATCTACAAGAAACAATTATACTAGGTGACTTCAATACCGACTGGAAGTGTGTCAATACTGACAACCCTTCCTCACATATTAATCTTCATGGATTCAGTCAGACAATCTCCACCACTACTAGAATTAACAAACCAAATAAAAAAGAGAGTATCTTAGATTGGATTCTTATTAACAGTCAACAACAAACTTATAAAGTAGGAACTTTGCCTGATGATGTAAGTGGTCATACTTTAACTTACTTTAACTTACATTATAAGACAAAAAAAGGATATTCCTAACTCCCCCATGTACAGGATCTCACGGTCCCATAAACACTTTAACCCTGTCATTTTCCAAAATGAACTTAATGCCTGTGACTGGACCTCTGTAAAAAACTCTCCCACTCGAAGAGGCTGTTAAATATTTCAACTCTAAATTCTTAACAATCCTAGATGAACACACACCCAAATGGTCTATTCAAATGAAGTCTAAGACAGCCCCCTGGCTGTCAAAAGAAGTAGACAAAAGATAATGCTGAGGAACAAATCTTGGGCTAAGTGGAGAGCTACGAAAACTATCTCTGAGCAACGAACCTTTAGACAATTGAGAAATATTATAAAAAGTGCCATACTCACTGACAAAAAGAACTACTATTGGAAACTGCAGCAAACCCACCATAATAATCCACAAAAGTTCTGGTCAAGCATAAATAGACTCCTACACCCTGGGCACTCTAGCACACCATCTCCACAAGGATCTGATAATAATACCCCCCAGCAAACTGCCAATGCCTTCAATACCTTCTTTACAGACACCATACAATCTTTAGCCCATCAACTATCCACAGACAATGCTAGTCTCCCTGTCTCTTTACCTAATACTCTACCAATCTTCCATCTACAACCCATCTCAACTACTTACATCCAAAAAATCCTCCAAAAGCTTAAACCATGTACCCCCTCTGCAGACCAGTTACCATCAGAATACTTGCAAAAAGCAGCTAAATCAGTTGCCTATCCTATATCCATCCTTATAAATAGAACCATAAAGAGGGAATCATCCCAGACATCTGGAAAATCTCCCACATAATCCCTTTACATAAAGGTGGTAACTCTAATGATTATTCCAATTACAGACCCATAGCTCTCTTATCGCCCTTAGCTAAAGTCATGGAAAAATGCATTAATCACCAGCTAATAGACCACTTAACCCAACACAACATCTTAGCTAACTGCCAACATGGCTTTAGACCATTTCATAGTACCACTACAGCTCTCCTTTCTTTCACCAACTCCATCAACTGTAACCGTAATAACAATAGCCTCCCTTCTGCACTCTTTATTGACCTGTCAAAAGCTTTTGACATGTTAAACCACCCCTTCTCATAAAGATCCTTGAATTCCTCTCTCTAGACACCAAGGCTGCTGTCCTCTGGTTCAAGTCCTACCTTAACAATAGGCAACAGGCAGTTCTGTGGGAAAATAAGCTGTCTTCCCACCTGCCCATCTCTCTTGGAGTACCTCAGGGCTCCATTCTAGGACATCTTCTTTTCTCTTTGTTCATCAATGACCTCCATGTAGCAATCCCTCAAGCCACCTGTATACAATATGCAGATGATTCTATGCTCATTTGTTCTGCCAACTCTATATCTGAACTACATTCTCTAACCCAGAAAGTATTCAGCACAGTAGAGGCTTGGTTCTTGAAATGCTGCCTCCTTTTGAACAGCAAAAAGTCCAAGCTCTTACGCTTTATACCTAACAGTAAGTCCCCCCCCATACATTTCTCAATCAAATCCAATAACGGCACCCTTATATCCCCAGACTCTACCACCACACTGCTAGGAATCACAATTGCCAATAACCTCACCTTTGATAACCATATTAATAACTCCATTAAAATAGTAAATAGAAAAATGGGCTCCTTATATAGAATAAAACCCTTCTTAACTCCAACATCTAGAACTACAAATGCCCACTCCCATTTAATCTCGACTCTTCTTTATGCCTCACCCATATGTACTAACCTAAAAAAAAAATAACCTTATCAAACTAGCTAACTCCTATAATAATATAGCCAGATTTGCCACTGGGAACCCATTTAGAACTCACCATTGTCAGAACCTACAGCAACTAGACTGGCTAGAACTAAAAAACATTTTGATACTTTCCCAACTTACCATTGTTCATAAGCTATTTTACCAACCAAACAACACCCCAATACTTTCCAACCTTATTACCCATTATAGGAATCTCAACTCCTTACGCTCCTCTAGCAAACTTCTTGCTAGCATAAGCAAGTCTAATAACTTTGCTGGTGACTCCTTGTTCTCCAATACTGCTGGAAAAAAACTGGAACCTTCTGCCACCCAATCTAACTTTACAACAAAACAAAGGCTCAAGAAACATCTTAAAACACACTGGTTATGCCCCTGTTGCAACCCTGACTAATTCTCTGCTTTCTCTACTGCTATTTCTATACTGCCTCCTCTCACTAATCAATATTACCATACCCCTCTGGAAGTAGTAACTATCACTAGTAAATTAAATAACTTTGACATGAATGTAAATTTCGCATGTTCTGTATATTACCACAGATATACTGTAAAGTGACTTACCCTATCCTGTAAGATTATAGGTAATCAATGGAATTTTCCTCTCACTAATACTCAGTACTTAATATTGTAATATCCTTTCTTTGTATAATTGTGCGTGATATATTTGTGTGTTACTATATTTCTGTGTTACTAATGGAGCTTTTGTCCCCGGGCCTCTACTGAAAATGGAACTATGTCCAGCTGGACTAGCCTGGTTTACAAATATAAAATAAAATAAAATAAATACAATGGAGTTTAACTTTTTTATAATATGTTTTGATGGGGAAGTATTAATGATTGTCTGAGCTATAAAATCTTTGGTAATGCACTCATTTTAATTAAAGTTAGCCTGTCCTCAAAAGTAAAGAATAATTTGTTCCATGCTTCTGTTAATTTTGTTATAGTATTAAATACTTGCTGATTATTAGTTGTTATTGATTGTTTATAGGTTGATTCAATGATTATTCCTAAATATTTTATTTGGAAATTTCCCCAGTTAAAGTTTTTTAAGTGTAGTCACCCTATTAGTGTTCTGTTTGTTTATTAGCAATGTATTTGTTTTATTTTGATTGAATATTAGCCCTGATAGTTTTTCAAATAAGTCTGTAGATTGTATTAAATGTTATAAAGATGTTTCAACATTTCCACTAGTGATTAAAATATCATCAGCAAACAACTGGATTTTAGGGGAAATATTTTAATTTAATTTATAACCTTTTATATTTATACTGTGCCTTATGAAGTTATTAAAAGGTTCTATTGCAAGTGCAAATAATAAAGGGGACAGTGGACATCCTTGTTTTGTTCCTTTTAAAATTTTAAAGGGACTCGATATGAAAGTGCTTATCTTTACATAGGATATTGGGTTACAATAAATCTTAGTAATTAGTTCTATGAATTCATTAGAAAAGTTATATTCTCTTAATGTTCTAAATGATAGGACCATTTTACTGAATCAAATGCCTTCTTTATGTCTAGGCTTATTATTGGTAATTCATTCTTGTATTTTATTTGCAATGTCAATCAAAGAAAATAACCTAAATAAATTGTCATGCCATTTCCAAGTAATTATAAAGCCAGTTTGATCTTCCTTTCAACTTGGTAGCCCTCTGATCACAAAGGACCGATTGCAGGCTCACCCAAGGATACATGAACAGTAACAGAAAATTGTATATCACCATAATGTTAACATATAAACTACATGAATATAGGAAACTGTGTATATACATACAGGTAAACAGATAATACGGAAATTCAAGAAACTAGATGTTAACATATTTGTTACAGCCAAACAAACATTTCAAAAGCAAAATATATGTACATGTTTATCTAAGAAGCAAGCAACGAGAAAGGGTGAAAATGGGAGGAAGAAAAGAAGGAAGCGAGGGAGCTGTAGAGTAAGCTCAAGTGTAGATTACAGATCTATGTACAGGTAAGATATCATCTGCAAATTAGTAAACCCCCAGGTGTATAAGTGAGGGATTGGGGATAGTGTTAAAACAGTTATATATTGTCTACCAGGCAGGGCAGCAGACAGTTGAGAATAGGTATGTAAGTCGAAAGAGGATAAGAAGAGGTCATTTGCTAGAGGTGCAGAGTTATTTGACATGTCCTGTAATCAGATAGTTGCATTTGTACTTCTTTTTAAGAAAGTGCGTGAGGTCTAAAAATTGACTAGTCTGTGAGATCAACTAGTTCACGTGGAAGTGACTGCCATAGTTTTGGCAGTCATCTGACTAGTCAATCAGCTGAACTAGTTCATGAGGAAAAGACTGTCACTGTCATCAATGATGGCCGAGAACAACTCCATTTCCGACTGTTGCTAGTGTAATCTGTGTCAGCCAGGGAGACCAGTAGAACTATGTATAGTGCTTGGGGTTCACTGTATTTTTGAGTATTAAAACAAACCTATAACTGTCTGTTAGAGATGGGTGGTCCAGAATGTTAAGTGAAAGAGTAATCAGAAACACTCCATATAAGTTAACTTAATGTCTCCACTAAGAGGTCATTCATTTCTGCCTTCTGGTGTGCAGGTAAACAGAATATTTGTGTTGCAAGACGAACAGAATGTTCACCAGAAAAGTGTTTATGGCATGGCTTTGAATCAGAATGCTACCTGTGCTCCCCACAGGTGTGCACTGTCATGAACAGGCATACTTGCAGAGTATGCTATTGTTAAAAAATCTCCTGCGTGCTCTAAAATTGAAATTGAACAAGCTGTCACATGAAGTACTATAAATGAGGTGTTGCTTTCGTGAAGCACAGCTCTATATGGAAGTGCATTTATGTAAAAAAACAAAGGATGACAATTTATTTTCATCATCTTGCTGACAGAGTGATAAGTGTGCTGATTAGGCTTGGAGTTTGGAAGTACTCTAGCTGAAGATTTGTACTTCTGTAAGACATGGTGAGAGGAAGGAATTAACTAATCTGCGTCCATTTTCTGTTACCCTACTTTATCCTTTAAAAGACTGCAAGGCAATCAGTGCTTTAGTATTTCTTGTTCCATTTTATAAAGCAGAAATGATGCATGTGAGTAGCGTGAAAGCCCAAAGAGTGAATAGTACCAGGTCCTGAAATACAACCTTTGAAAATGTATTAAAATACTTTTCATTAATAATTAAGTAAATATAAGTAATCATTTCAATATTTATAACTTACTGATTATTACAATAAATAGCAACTAGCACATTCAAAATTATCTAACATTTAACCTTAATCTTTTGACATTTCCAGTGCCAAAGACGTAATTTACCATATGGCTCTGCCACGTGTTTTTTTGTGTTCTGTTTACCTTCACATAAACACTACCTGTGTTGTAGGTCAGAAAGGGATAGGTGTTTGTTTTCTGTTTTACTCAGTATATGAGTATTTATTTATTTCTAGCAACATACAAGTATGGAAACCTAACAAATTGATTGCTATATGGTAGAGTTATATTTGGCAACAGCCACATTAAAACTTTTATGGTGTGTCTTTTTGCACTTGGTGTTAAATCTCCTGCCACAGTTTTGCACTTCACAGCAGTAACCCTATGACTCAGAGTGATCATATAAGACGAATAACAAAACATTCTTGAATGTGCATTTCTATGTCAGACTGCTATATGGCTACAGCTGGATAGTAAAGGCTGAAACTTGATTAAATAAAATGTCAAATGTTTCTGATATGCTTCTATTGTAATGCTGTTGGCCAGCACACACACACACACACACACACACACACACACACACACACACCTCCTGACTGCTGCTGTTTGAAAAAAATGTAGTGCAAAACATACACTAAGCATCTCCTGGCTGCTTCCTAAAAACACAAGAGTACCTTGAAATGCAGTAATCTGATATAATCTGATGATACAGTAATCTGATGAGTGGGAAATTGGGGTAGGAATACTTCTGACTGTACTGCAAATATGCATCATAGAGCCTTTTCAAAAAGGCCTTCACTCTTCCATGACATAGGAACGCTTGCAGAAACCATGTGAGAATTGTTTTTTAGTATTTCAGGGTCAGAGGCACTCACTTTCATGGGGGGATACGTGAACCCATGTGACCGCTTCAAGCTCCACCCCTGGAAAAATAAGGCACCTGCACCTACTTGTTAGTAAGGGAACGTGACACTTAAAACTACTGCTTAACAATGGAAAAACAGGAGCACAGCTTTTCTGTAGTAAAACATCAGTAACTGCCTCATCTTGATGACAATATTTACCTATCAACCTCTTAATGCAAAAAAATCTGTATAAAGCTTGACAAAATGGGGGTACAAATAGGGACATATTTTAAATATTGCTCTTATAAACTTAGAAAGTTTGTAGAGTAACAGGATTTGTTTTAATATACATTTTCTGATGGATATGAAGTCTGAAACTCAAATGTATGTCAATATTTAGTGACTACAATCCTGAGATCATCCCAGTGATTTGCCAGGAAAATAGAGGAACAGGCCAAAAATATGAGCCAAAAATCTGGACATTCTGCAGAAATCTGTACAGCTGAGAGGTATTCCACTACTGAATCACCACAAAAATAGATCAAAACAGTGCCTAAGCAGAGGGCTTCCTCTCTATTTGTGAGTGTGTGTGTGTGTGTGTGTGTGTGTGTGTGTGTGTGTGTGTGTGTGTGTGCATTTGCAATTTTGCTCAAAATAGATTAATAAGGGGGTCCGCTGCCCCATTCATCTGAACTAAAGGTACCTAATTCCTCGGCAGTATCACTGCAGAACAGATCAAGATATTTGAGTTGTGTAATCAAATGCATATGCCTACATTCAGTCATCTAGTTTGTTGTGATTTTTTTCCCTGATTCATCTACTTTTGCATTTTTAGCATGATCTAATCTGCACTATTTGTAACCAATCTGTTTTGCAGTGTTATAGCTGAGAAAAATGATGCATTTATCTGTTTATAGTGATGCAGCTTGTTATGTCTGCACATCGTAGTGGGAGTCAGGGGCCTGTAGACCCCCTTTACAAATGTATTTTCATCTGGTAGAGTTGTAACTGATACAGAAATAGGGCATTTTTGTCTATATTTGGTATTTATTTGTGGAGGTATTAAGCATAATAAATATCATTGCTCTTTAAGTGCTCCTTAAGTGGACAGCAAGCTGGCTGCAGCAAATTTGCCTCTATTGCCGTAGATGTCATTGCCAGTGCACTGTGTCCTACTGCACATCACAATGATCCTAATCTTTACAATTATCTGATTTTTCTTGTACTGCCTTTGCCGAAACCATAAATCTGTTCAGTAACTATACAGTGATGGGTCAACAGAGATTCTAAAGCTGAACTAGAGTACTAATTAAAAGCTAGTTTTCTTATCCAAATTCAGCATATATATGATGAACTGAGATTATGGGCATCTGAAAACTCAAGTGCAGCTACAGAAGTCAAGTAAAGGACTGCAGCATTAGCCAAATTATTTTTCTGGAACATTTGGTACTGTTATGCCACATACACTTATGAATTTGTATTTTGTGATATGTGATAGTTTGCCACAGATGATGTCACAAAGGTAGAATAAGATGTGGCCCAAACTCATTACTACAAGCTTGGAAATGACACCATTTGATTGTCATGGGTTAGAGCTACTTTCTGCGAAATTTTTGGAGATTTATACAAATATTCCACATCCACTATCATGAGAACTATGCATGATATGAGTCTAAGAATATAAAAAAAAATGCTATTACACTGTTGTGTTTAACTGGATTTCCAGTTGTGAAATTAAATAGTTTTTTGTTACTGGGTCACAATGTATTTCATTATCAACAGCTTCTATTGTTTTTGATGTGACTGCCATAAGGTTGCATTGGGGCAGTCTGGCGTGGGGCCCTTGCAGTGATCCAGGTGACTGGGGTTTGATGAGTGTCCCAGCACTGAATGAGCCAGGCAGAGAGGGGTAGGGGGCGGAGTGATGGGGACATGGACCACTTGACTATCCATGAGGAGGGGGAGGGTCATGTTCACTTTGGAGCACATGGAGTAAGTGAGATTTTTGTGGTGGAGACTGGGGAAACCACTGAGCAGACTTCCTAGGAAGGAAGAAGGAGGCTTGGAGGGAACACCTCTTGTGGAAGTGAGAGGACAGTCTCTGCAGTCAGCCCATTGTACATCCTTCCCTTTCCCAAGCGTGTGCAGGGTACAGGTTATAAGCAGAAAATTCAATCCAATCCCAATGGCTGCCTAAATGATGGACTCTCCTGACTAACTCTTGCAAAGCTGATGGGAGCTAAAGGATACATTGGTCAGGAGGGGGTTAATGATTGACAGACAGTGGGTGGGATTATAAAACTGACAACAACAAAAAACTTGCATTGGGATAGGAGCTAGAGTCTGATGTTTTCTGGCTATATAAAGTTATGACAGTAGGTTGTGGCTGTAGAATGGTAAATGTAAGAGTGAACCCAAAAATTAAGAAAAATGAATGCAGATTTATATTTCACCCTACTATAAATATGCTGCAGTGATTTAAGATTTGTTGGATGCCATATCTTAGCTACTTAGTTAAGCGTTTCATTACTGGAAAATCAGAAATGTGAATGGTATTTCCAATGTCCAAAACATATCTGACAAAGAAAGAAAGGAGGGAGTTCATCTACGAGCAGATCACAAATGAACTGATATATCAGTTTGAAGCTTTAAAGGCAAATGTCCTGTTCCAATCCAGAAGCAGCACATTAAAGATTTACATGTTTCAACTAGGCTCAGGACAATACTATTCAGATCTGCCTCATTAACATATAGGATGGACAAAGAGACAGCCCAATGCAGTGTTCCACATCTTTGCACAAATGTACCATGGAAGAGCAGTCTCTGAGTACAAAATGGTACCCTCGCAGTAACATTTACAAATCTGGCCCATTGTTTGAAGTTGTGTTTGTCTTTTCTACTCAGACATGTTATTAGTAACATGTAATTTTAAAAAGATATGCTGACTGGTTGGGAGAGTCAGTGTTGAGAGTCCTATATTCACCCCGGGGATCACTTCTGTGGTTCTGCTTGACAGGGGCACAGGAAAATAATTTTCTTGGGTGGCGAAAGCCAGGGTACATTTTTGGCTAGGCTTGTATAGGCCCTAGGGCCAATAGCCTAGTACCTACCTATGAACCTATAAGGTTTGACTCATTACTAAAAGTGAAAAAAAAAAACATAGTTTGTTGACCAGGGTAGAACACTGATTACAGGAGACCAATTACAGGCTCAGGCAAGGTTACCAAAACAGTAACATAAAGTAGTAGTGCTACAAACATTTGTATACATATAATATACAGAATAATTTACTGAAGGTTAGCAACAGTAACAGATTATATAGAAATAGTCAAACAAGTACAATTGAAAGACAGATTTATAGCAGGAGAATGTACTTACTGCACATCAGTCGGCATTGTAGATTGTTTCCAGTTTTCTATCATCTGATTCATAATGGTAACAAAAGTAACGTGCTGTTTCTTGGCAGTAAAGCCAGTTCATTCTAAGTGGACATTATTCCTGAATAAGTTGCTTTTTGAGAGCTCTGCTGTAAGTTATACACTGTTTATTTGCTCAGATTATCTAGAAAACCATGAGAACCTGTACACTTGTTGATAATTTTTGTTCTGGCATTTAAAGTGCAATGATCAATCTCCCATATTTATCTCTTATGGCATGAATGTTAAGTAGGTTGCTAGCTATCAATGAACCAATATATGTTACTCAAATGTTTAACAGAAATTATAGTAAGAATGCTGCTAAAATATACTTTATGCTATTAAATTTTGCCAGACAGATCAGATTGTGACCTAAATATAGTAGCAAAAGAAGTCTTCTTTTAACATTCTTAATCCAGGTGAAAGGTCTGTCTTAAACAATGATTTTGCCAGCTTTTTTATGCTTTAGTGAATCATATTTCATTCAAGTACATTTATTACAGCTGCCCTTTTTCTTTGGGTATCAAAACTTCTTTCTCAAAGCTACTATGTGGTATTCTTCACTGAAGAAGTTCATGGATGTCTTAATTAGCTCAGTCAGAGAAATATGTACAAGGTCATTTATTTAAATATAATCTGCAAGGTATACAGTTCTAATTTTGTGCCTGTCTGATTTTACACTTCTTTAGTATGTAAGGCAGTAGCACATTCTGTGACACAAAAAAAAGTAATCCCATTCAGAACATACTGACAAATGTCATATTTAACAGATGCATAGGTTCCATGTATCATTTTGTGAAGTGTCTATAACTTTACGTTAAAACAGGTTAGCATGGCTGTTTTTGGATCAGGGTATTGACAAAAGTGATGTAGGCCTAAACCAACTAAGATGCTTCAGATCTAGACATTTATGTAAGTCAACAAACAATGAAATAGAACTGCTTGTATTTGTAGCACAATATTCTGCCACCAATATGTTACAATAAAAGACCACCAAATGTATTTTTAAATATTCTGAAGAAGTTAAGCTGTGGTTGTAAGTGCAATTCAGTTCATAGGTTCTTAGGTGTATAGGAGACTAAGGATCACTGTGGCCTTTATAAGCATGGCCACTAAACCCAAATGTATCTGACGAGATATTATGCCTAAGATATTACTGTAAGGGATGTATGTTAGTTAAAGCATGCTTTAACAGCTGCCTTTGTCCATCTGAGATAAAGGTGCAGATCAGGGATGAATTTTTGATTTCCCATCCGCTGGTCCAAGTTGCACCTGAGTAGGGTTAGGGAAGGGCTCTGCTTTACATGGATGGGAAGTCTAGTCCAGAGAATGAAGATTCTCTGAGATACATACCTGTCCCTCCAACATGTCCTGTTTAAGATGCAAGCAAAGTTTAAATCCTTAGATCTAGTGATTCTGATGATGTTCATTTTGCAGATATGCAAAAAGTCCATCAGATCAGGATCCAACGATGCCTTGCATGTATTGCATAAATCACCTCTCAACAGTCTGTAGGAAACTGAGTACAGAGATAGGGCTTTGCATAGGACATTGTGTTTCTGCCACATATTCTTTTTGTAAGGAACCTCTATGAACATTCCAGTTGTTGCATGTGCCTGGTCAGGTACATACTGAAGGGGATGCTATACCCAAAGTTGGGCCAGATGAGGGCTGAACACAATGGAGCAATGACATCATTGAACACAGATACCATGCCCTTGTTTATAAGTTGAGCAACACAGAATGAGTTATGTTGGTCAAAAGCCAGGTTACTATCTTCATACGTATCCAAATCTGTGACTACTGGTCTCTGTTACTCTTCTCTTAGGGTAGTGTTATCAATGGTGTAATTTCCCAGGGTGACTTTCCAAAGGGTACTGTTATGCAGTACTTGGCACTGAGTTTTAAGCCATGGCTTTGGCACCAGTCATTTGTTTGTTTTAGTCCTTCCTGTAGGACGTTAGTCTTGGGGGGATTCTATGACTGCTCTTAGTTTACAATCATCTGCAAACTGGTCAGCCAGAGGCCAGTGACATTAGCCTTGACTTCCAATAAGTATATTCCAAAAAGGAGCAGATCCAGCACAGAGCACAGATGAGTAATTTCTGGTAGGCACAGCTATCTCTTTGCATGTATTGACATGAATAAGCAGGGTTTCCGTGAACAATTCTCCATAGGCAGCTGTGTTTTCACGGTTTGGGGTGGGTCTTGAAATTCTGACAGGTTACCACTTAATAGTAGGTAGTTTGCCATAGAAGAACAGTTACTAAATGTAATGGGGTTAGTCAGGGTCACAGAACTGACTTTTATTAAGAAGGAGGCAACTTTGGGGTCTGACCTTACCAGAGAAGAAACCACTCTACAGGAGGATACAGTGTTCTGCAGTGTTTGTGAGTGCCAGGTCGAGTATGATTGCACCCCTAGTGGCTGTATGGACTAACTGGTCCAAGATGTTTGTGTTTACAAAGTCCAGGAATTTCTGAGCCTGTACGTTTGGGGTCATTTAAGTATCCCAGCTTAAAGTGGGATAGTTGAAGTCATCCATGAATATGGTATTTGGTTGAATGGTGAGAGCCTGTAGTAAGTCCAAGAATGAGCTACGAGTTTCTTGGGTCATAAAGGGTGACCTGTAGCTTGAAGGATATGATGTGAGACTTTGCCTATGGAAATCTGAACAAGGAAAAGCTGAAGTGTATCACCCTGTTGGACTAGTCTTGAGGTGAGTTTGTTGTTGATATAAATTGAGACACCTCTACCTTTGGTTCCTGCCTGTGCTGTAGGTGGCCTAAATGTGTGGATGGCATTGTAGCCATGTAATACTGGAGTATTCCCAAAGGCGTTAAACCATGTTTCAGCAACTGCACAGATGTCCACATTCCCCAGAGTGAGGACAGCCCTTAAGGAGTGGAGTTTCTTGTTTAAGCTCCTGGCATTGAGCAGTAAAAACATTAGATTCCCTTGGGCTGGTTTTGCTGTGTTTGAAGGTTTGTCAGTTTGACATTGTCTAAAAAAGGCACTCCAGGGGAGGTCTATGTTTTAGCCAATATTTGAAAGCCTAGGGGAAAGGTACAGACAATCATTCACAAAGTAACATGGTCTGTTGACCATATCTTCCCATGCCGACAAATATTGTAACTAACTAAGCCATTTATTGAATTCAGTTATCTTTTGTTCATTTTGTTTCATTATCCTTGTTGAAGGCAGAATGCTGCTCAGTGCTAAGCACAAACCAGCCTGAGACACATAGTCAGAGAGCTCCTTAATGTCTCTCTTCTTATTGTCCAGAGAGGTAGATCTGAGGTCATTTACACCCATGTGGACTCTGACCGAATGATACTGGTACTTGTGGTCTAATGACTTGAGTGCATGGGTTATTTGGTGGAACCTGGCTGCTGATATCCAGCTGAACATGATTTTCTACTTGTTTGACTAGTGAGCAGGACATCTATATGTCTCACAACAGAGTCTGCTTTGACTAAAATATTGGTTAGTGTGTTGACTTGTCTTATGGGCTTTAATATTGAGACTCCAAAGGGTGTGGCTCTGTTTGTTGTGTTGTGTTGCGTTGTGTTGTGTGTTGTTTTGGTGGAGGGCTTTTGGGGCTGCTGAGTATTCTTTTTGTAGGACAAATATGTAGGAGATCTTTGGGGTTTAGGAACGCTCCTTTCAAGTGCCTCAGCTTATATTGGTCTATGTGCTGGGTCAGCACTATGGGAGGTGGATGAAATGCTTACCTTACTGCCAATCTGATTGTTATTTTGAGTGCTTTGTTACATGTCTCACATACTGCATCCATTTCTCTAGGGGTTAGTTGGCTGTCAGTGAACATGAGAGAATTTCTACATTGTGTAAGCATGCCCATATCGACCAAGCTGGAAGCAGAGAATTTGGGAAAGTGCCCATCCATGATGTCAGGCCTTTTATGAAAACTACAAAGAGGTGGTACCGCAGAGCCAAGCTAACTTGGACACTGTGAGGATAGAAACTGCAGCTAGCCTATGCAGACTGAATTTGTGCAGCAGTGCTACTCAGTGTACAAACAAGATGCTCTTTGTGCAGCTGAGTACTGGCTAAAGTTACAGAGGGCAATTTATAGGGAAAATTGAGTTTCTAAATCCCTGCATTTATACAAGGCACTGCTGAACAGCACAATTTATAGACTCAGTAAACCGAAGAGTAACCAAATGAAGAGCTTCTCTTAATGTTAAGAGTTGAACTCATGGATACAGGTACAAACACCAGATGTGTTAGTTATACATTCAGAGCTGATAACTGTAAAATGGTACCAAAGTCTAGATACTTGTCAGAGTCAATGGTGCATTTGTGGAATAAATCACCACTATTTATATGTCACTCTAAATTAATATAGTTGTTTAAAAAGTTTTAGATTCATGGGTGGGTCCTAAAGCATTTTCCATTGTTATAGAGAGACTGCATTTTAATTGGCCTTAAGGCCCTAACACAGTATTACTGAATTATTGAACTAAAAAGTCCTCTGGCCTGTGTGTTTCCCAGCTTGGGCAAACTACGGCTACCTTTCAACTGCTTTAGAATAGCAGGTCCAGTCTTCTTAATGTAAAAACACACTTTAGTTTGCCAAAACTGAAAACATACCAGAAACAAATCAAAACAACTAGTTACAACAATTAATTACTAAGTGATTCTAAGACAGGCAAGCCAGCAACGAGCAACACATGCTTTAAGTTTATTTATTTATTTTGTTAGTTCATTATTTAGTTATTTATTGTATTTGTTTATCGGGAAGGTCCAATTGGCCAAAATGAGCCCATTTTCAGTGGAGGCCCAGGGAGAAAAGCTCCACAATATAATGAACAAAAACACAATACAGGTTCATAGGTTCATACTAGGCTATCTTCCCTGGGGCATTTATAAGCCTAGCTCGATTGTGTTTGGCTTACGCCACCCCTTGATTTGAGTATACTGTGCCCTTTTTAAAGTTTAGTTTACTGTGCCTCTGTCTAATAGTGACACAGAAGTAATCCCCGGGACAAACCTACGATCCCCCATCCACTCATCAAGATTCTTCTTGAAGAGAGTCAGTGAGGTGCTCTGCCTAACATGAATTGGAATTCTATTCCAGAGCGAAGGGAGCCTCTGGGTTATGAATCTGTCCCTCCAGCATGTTCTATTTATTTCTGTGCTGAGGTTCAAGTCCCTTGAGCGCGTGGCTCTAAGAGATTTAGATTTACTGAGGTGGAGCATGTCCATTAATTCTGGGTTAGACATAGCTTTATATGTCAGGCATAGATCGCCTTGAAGTAGGCGGTATGCGACTGAGTAGAGCTGGAGTTTTTTTAACCGAGCAGCATATGGCATCTGTTTGAGTTCCTTGATCCTCCTGGTGAGGTGCTTTTGGGGTCTTTCTAATTGCTGCAGGTGTCGGGTAAGGTACATCCCAAAGGGGGCATTGTATTCTATGATGGGCCTGATGAGGGATGAATAAAGGGGCATGATTACCTCTCTTGATCTAGATTTGAATCCGTTCATGATGAGGTGGGCTATGTAGAAGGTCTTTCTAACCACTTTGGCAATGTGGTTGTCAAAGGAGAGATTGCTATCAACTTGGGTCCCCAGATCCCTAATTACTTTCTCTGTACTTAATGGGTTACCAGCTATGTGGTAATTTGTGGGCACATTGTTTTTGCCAAAGGGTATGACTATACACTTTTTGGCATTTAGCTTTAGACCATGGCTCTGGCACCAGTTATCCATCTCTGCGAGACCTTTTTGAAGGATGTTTGTGTCAGCTGGAGAGTCGATTATGGCACCCAGTTTGCAGTCATCTGTGAACTTGGTGAGCCATAGTCCTCCCACGTTGGCCTATACCTCAGAAAAGTAAATACGGAACAAGAGAGGTCCCAGGACAGAACCTTGTGGGATGCCACTTGTGACTGGTTTCGAGTCTGACATGGCTCCAGCAACTCTGACTCTGTGGGTTCTGTCTTTGAGCCAGTTTGCGACCCATCTTGTGACATAGGGGTTTATATTTAGGCTGGATAGCTTATCTATGATGCCTGAGTGGGGTATTGTGTCAAATGCCTTTGCGAAGTCCAGATAGGCTGTGTGGACTACCTTCCCTTCATCTATGGCCTTGGTGACTGTTTCAAAGAAGTCAACCAGGTTCAAAAGGCAGGATCTGCCCTTGACGAAGCCAAATTGGGTAGGATCTAGTGTCTGTAGGTCCCCAATGTCTTTGTTTATGAGTTCCATGATGATCATCTCCATAGCCTTGCAGACTAGTCTAGTCAGGCTTATGGGGCGATAGTTTCCAGGGTCCGCAGAGGCGCCACCTTTGTGGAGTGGGACCACTGTTGCTGTACGCCATTCTTTGGGCACATATCCTGTAGTGAGGCTGAGATTGTACAGCAGTTTTACTTGAGGGATTAGTTCTTCTTGGAGTTCATGTAGGACACAACCCGGGACGCCATCTGGTCCCATGGAAGCAGTGTTTTTTGCTTTGGAGAGGGCAGCCTTCACCTGAGCATCAAAGATGTTTGGGAGGCTGCACTCTGCTGGGATAGATACTTGCTCTTTTGGGGGGGAGAGGGTGGAGAAGTTTGCACTGAACCTGTCTGCCAGGATATTGGCAATGTCTGTGGGTTCAGTGTATTTTTTGTTGCTTAGAATCAACTCAGAACAAGTCTGGGAGTTGCATCCCAGGTTCCTAACATAACTGAAAAAAGCCTTATGATTGTCTTTAGTGTCCTGTGCAATTTTACTCTCGAAGCTGGCCTTGGAGGATTTTATGAGGGATCGTAATTTTTTGCTAGTACTGATCAGAGATGCCTTCCCTTTTAGGGATTTTGCTCTATCATGTAGTAGCTTCCTCCTTCTGTTGTACAGTTTATTTATGGCTGGGGTCCACCAGACTGGACGCCTGCCTTTGCATGATTGGGTCTTGATTTTGTTTGGGATAGCATGATCCATGCATTCCTGGAGATGTCCGTAGAATGCGTTTATATAGGATTCTGCAGTTTGGGCCGTAGTTTCCACTGGCCCTGGGGCATTGAAGGATTCCACTTCAGTTTTGAGAAGTGTGAAGTTCGCTTTTGAGAAGTTTTTCACTATGGTTTTCTGGGCTGGGGGTGGGGTCGGGATGTGGATATCCAGTGAAATTAATTTATGGTCTGATCTTACCAATGAGGGATATACTTCTGGTATGGAGCATAGAGTCCCCATGTTGGTAATGATCAGGTCTAGTATGTTTTCCCCTCTTGTGGGAGTGGTGACTAGTTGTTCCATAGCATTTGAGTTTATAAATTCCAGGAACCTTTGGGCTAAGTTGCTGGGGCTTGAGTAATGCTCCCAGTCTATGTTTGGGTAGTTGATGTCGCCCAATATAATGGTGTTCAGAGAGATCTTCATGTTCTCCAATGTTTTCAGGAAAGCCGAGTGGGATTCCTGACTTTAAGAGGGTGGTCTGTAGGATGCTATAAACTGAAAAGCAGTCTTGCCCACTGTCAGTTGCACATGGATGGTCTCCAATACTTCATGCAATGCCACTAATCTGGAGGTGTGGATATCCTTGATAAATATGGAAACTCCCCCTCCTTTTGTGGTTCGGTCTGGGTTTTGGGGCCAAAAAGCATGATATGAGGTATAACCTGGTAGTGCTGGGGTGCTCTCTGGAGCCTTGAACTAGGTTTCTGTCACTGCACAGATATCGATGTTCTCCATACTGAGGAGAGCTTCGAGTGCATGCATCTTGAGGTTAAGACTTCTGGCGTTTAGCAACATTACCCTTAGTTTCTTGTTCCTTGTGCTGTCTATGTAGGTGGGTTTGACTTTTGAGCCTTGCCTAAAAAAGGCACTATGGGGGTGGCAAGAGCCTTTGCCAATATCCGAAAGCCCAGGGGTGACAGGTGCAAGCCGTCCCTAGCGAAGCAACGTGGCTTGTCGAGCATGTCATCCCAGGCTGACAGACACTGGATTCCCTTTGAATGACACCAACATTTTAGCCAATTGTTAAAATCGATCATTTTGTCTTTATACTGTGGCATCATTCTAGGTGAGGGTAAGATGCTGCTCAAGGTCAGGGTCATACCGGCCTGGGCTACATGATCAGAGAGCTCCTCTATGTCTCTTTTCATGTAGTCGAGGGAGGTATGTCTCAGGTCATTCACGCCAGCATGTACAATGACTGAGTCATATTTGTATTTGCTTTGGAGTGACCTGAGTGCTTGTGTTATGTGGCGGATCCTAGCGCCTGACAGGCAGCTCACTGTGACCTTCTCTTTATTCAGCCTGGTGAGCGGGACGTCAGTGTATCTGACAATAGAGTCACCTATTACAAGAGTATCAGGTGTGTTATTCAGCCTTAAGGGCTGTGACTGCTTGGCACACTGACTTTGTGTGCTATGTGTTGTACGTGTTTTGTTTTGGGGTAGCGTTTGCTTGGATGTCTGCTTTGGAGGTCTCTGTTGCTTAGGTAGATTTTTATTTAGAGCCTCTGAGTATGTTTTTGTGTTTTTATGTGTTTGGTTCGCTGTTGTGGTGGGACTATGTGATACTGGAATTGTGCTGTGTGAGGTTACCTTCTCCTCCTGACTGGTTACACCAGTTTTGAGATGAGAGAGCTCAGCCTCCAGTTTGGCTATATGGTTGCATCTCTCACATATATTTGAACCTGTTTGGAGGAGGAGAGGGTTGTCCGTGTACATGAGACAGTTGTAACATTGCCTCAAAATTCCCAGATTCACCAGCTGGACTGGAGAGGAAACCATTGACTGACCTTTGGACATGCTAGAGTAATATAGGGAACTGAATTAAAACAAGTATGAAAAACAAGTATGAAAACATCCATAGTGAAATGAACAATAATATAGTGAAAGCAGAGCACAGTAAATAGTTAATGTTTACAATCCACACTAACATGTTATACTGTACAGAATACTTAACATAACATACTATACCTAACATACATTGCAGTACAATAAATAATATGAACAGTACAATAAGATAGGAGGGAAGCAGTTGATAGTTGAGAGCCAGTGTACAGTATTACTGTAATATTCAGGATGTGGTGGATTGAACAAGAAAATATCATGATGATTTAACCATGAGTAGGAGGGGAGTATAACAGACAGTACCAGCAGTCTATTTAAGTAGGAGGTAAAAGATATAAAGAGGTTGTCTAAGAGAAATAAAGATAGGGTGTTAAACAGGGAAGATTCAGGATTTGGGGAGTGAAGTTTTGGCACATGTGCTCAGCCAGAGAGAGGAGAGGTATTGTCTCAGGGACTTTTTAAAGAAAGCTGGATTGCTTACTTTCAAAGCACGCTAGCAGCAGCTAGACCAAGGAAAAGCAATACACTTTTCAGTGATAAAATGCAGAAAATGCAATAAATAGCTCAAAAATACAGCAGACTTCAGAAAAAAATACCAAGAATTTGGAAATAACAAGCTCTAACCATCAGTGCTTATTTTCCCAGAACATCAGAAATGTCCCACTCCTACTGGGTTTAATTATCACAAGCTCCAGTTACAACTCCCAGAGTTGGCCAAAAATGGTATTTTCTTGTAAGTTTGAAAAGTGAATAAAACACAGAATTGGATGAAAAATCCTGATAATCCTGTTAAGAGATCAGAGAAATAACGATGACTGCTGTAAAACCCAAACCAATTTATAGGTACAGCTTCAGATTCAGAGGAGAGATAATAAAAATGTAGAAAAACGAGAGGACACTCCGAACTGTTCTAAATACTTTGGCACAGAAACAAATTGAATATCACTGCAAACTATAAAACACCTTCAATTAATAGTCCTAACTTCAGATTCAGAACCACATAAAACGTTTAAATGGTAAGATAAGTGCAATAATTTAAATGCACTTCCTTCAAAAAAAAATCTTCGCTTAGACTCAAGCCCACTGCGTGGTGAGCATAAGGCAAGCACTAACAGGAGGCATCACTGCCCCGCAACTTCCAAGAGTCCACAGACAATAATGGCAGACTGCTTGTGTAGAATAAAATAATAGGAGGCTGGAAATAGCTTAACTCATTAACACCTATGAGCTGTGGAATCTCACACCTCTAGAAGCCTGCATACAACTTTGCATTTCAGAGCATCTTTTGAAAAATTAAAGGTAAAGAAATGCAAATATTTTGTGAAAAAGAAAATAGTCGTTGCATTCATAGCCTTTCCATAAATACTATAATGTATTATAATGCACACAAGCCCAGAATTATTTTCTTTGGTAAATGTTCACAAACCGCATGTTATATCTTAAAAACTGTATAACCTAGCCATATGCATCAAGGGTTAAACACATACAGGTAAGATTTACAGGCATCACACAGTTCATATCTGGTGTTGGGAATTCAGTTTTTATTTATTGCAGAAGCTCTAGTGCCCAGTAAAGCTTATTTTCATTTGAAAGAATGACACTGAGTGTATCAGCTATCCATCAAAAGAATGCAATGAGATCCATGGTTTATAATTCATATGACATATGACATGCAAGTTAAAATCATTGTTCCCTTCACAAACCCAAATCATTGTTCCCTTCACAAACCATTATTATGCTTAATTCTTTTTTTTTAACAAAAAGCACCTTTATTAAACCATCACTTATGACATAGCCAGTCATACATTTATAGAAATCAAAGCAAACCATACTCCTAGTTACAAGCATTTTACATCATAAAACATAATGGCACACTTCCAGTTGCAAACATTATATATCACTAATAATCTACCCAATCATTTTCAGTCAAACATTACATAGCTCATTTATGTCCTGTCTTTTTTTAAACCTCATTCCTCCCCTGTATGCATCATTTCCACATTCCCACAATTCCCACTTTTCCCTAGGTAGTTTGCTCCTACACTTTTCTAGAGGTCTCAATTCCATTTTTTTTATCTCTGTTACTATATTCACTACTTCTGGTATAGTTAGTTTAAATTTTAATTTCCATTTTCTAGTAATTGCTTTTTGGGGAGCCATCATAATTAGACAAAACAAGGCCTTACTATGTCTAGGCAATTCTGATTCTGTATCATATAGTAGCTCAGAAAAATCATCTCCCTCATCAAACCAATCTGCCCACCCAGCATGTCTGATGGTGTGTCCCACAGGGAATCCTTAAAGTCCACCAACTCACTGCAGTCCCAGAAAATATGTTCCCAATTACATCTTTCTTCCCCATTATACCTCAAATATTTGCTGTCTACTTAAGGAAAATTTCTCTAGAGTCTACTTGGGGTAAAAAATATCTATGTAAACACATCCAAGCAAAAATCCTAAATCATCTAGATTTTGTTGAATTTTTGGGAGACATACATTTATACTTCCATTGTTTCTTTGTGAATTGCTTATCCAATCTCTCTTCCCAATCCTTTCTAACCTCCTGTGATTGATTCTTATAGTTATCATGCAATATTTTATATGCTCTATTAATTATTCCTTTTTTAATGGCAACTTCTTTTCTAGAGTCTACTAAAACTTTACCAGTGCTAGTCTTTCATTTAGGACCCCTTTTTCTTTCTCTTTGATTATGCTCCGATATCAATCCTTGATAGTGAAGGCAATCTCTAACCTGCAGTCCAAATACATTTTTGGAGTCCTCCTATTCTGTCATCTTTCTTTCTCTAGTTATTTGCTGCCAGTACCTTGGTTCCTTTGCCAGTTTTCTCCAATAAATTGCAGTCAGCTCTTGCCTACTGACTGTATCCCTAATTGCAGTCATCCCTATGGGCAGAATCTCCTTTCTCCATTCCCATGTTGGCTTAGTTCTTAGGATAGTTTCTGCTACTTTATATATATAATAGTCTGTATGATTATTGTTATTCTCCTTAAAGGCTTGCATCCAAAATCCCAGTCTCTATTATAGTTTATTGAGCACCCCCCCCCATTTCATCATCATCTTTTTCTACTTTGAATTATTCTTGCTCTTTAGCAAAATCACCCATAATGAAGGAAGATATATTGACATATTTGCCAAAACACAGTATGGAGTGAAGTACATTCTATACTTTCCTGAAAAGAAATGTTTGATCCTGTCCCTCATAAATCTGTTTTTGTCTGTTTTTTCAAGAAATAATTTGCATAGAATATGCCTGACATTCTTGCATATGATTTTGTTCAGGAAGTTTAGAGATTGTTATTTTGGTGGAAACATTTGTTCATAGGTTCATGGGTTCATACTAGGCTATCTGCCCTAGGGCATTTATAAGCCTAGCCAGAGTGTGTTTGGCTTTCGCCACTCATTTTAAATTAATTTTGCTATGCCCTTTTTCGAGGTTAGTATACTGTGCCTCTGTCTAACAGTGACACAGAAGTGATACCCGGGTAAACCTATGATCTCCCATCCACTCATCAAGATTCCTATTGAAGAGAGTCAATGAGGGACTCTGCATAACCTGGACTGGGATTTTATTCCAGAGTGAAGGGAGCCTCTGGGTTATGAATCTGTCCCTTCAGCATGTCCTATTTATTTCAGGGCTGAGGTTCAAGTCTCTCGAGCGCGTAGCTCGATGGGATTTGGATTTTCTGAGGTGCAGCATGTCCCTGAATTCCGGGTTGGACATGGCTTTATACGTCAGGCACAGATCGCCTCTGAGCAGGCGGTATGCCACTGAGTAGAGCTGGAGTTTCTTTAACCGGGCAGCATATGGTATCTGTTTGAGCCCTTTGATCCTCTTGGTGAGGTACTTTTGGGGTCTTTCCAGTTGTTGCAGGTGTCTGGTAAGGTACATCCCAAAGGGGGCATTGTACTCAATTATGGGTCTGATGAGGGATGAGTAAAGAGGCATGATGACCTCCCCTGATCTAGATGTGAATCCCTTCATGATTAGGTGGGCTATATAAAATGTTTTTCTAACCACTTTGGCCACGTGGTTGTCAAATGAGAGATTGCTATCAACTTGGGTCCCCAGGTCCTTAATTACTTCTTCTGTACTTAATGGATTATCACCTATGTGGTAATTTGTGGGCACTTTGTTTTTGCCAGAGGGGATGACTATAGACTTTTTGGTGTTTAGCTTGAGGCCATGGTTCTGGCACCAGTTGTCTGTTTCTATGAGGCCCTTTTGGAGGATGCTTGTGTCGGCTGGAGAGTCGATTATGGCGCCCAGTTTGCAGTCATCTGCGAACTTGGTCAGCCACAGTCCTTCTGTGTTGGCCTGTACCTCCGAGAAATATATACCGAACAAGAGAGGTCCCAGGACTGAGCCTTGTGGGACACCACTTGTAACTGGTTTGGAGTCTGACATGGCTCCAGCAATTCTAACCATGTGGGTTCTGTCCTTGAGCCAGTTTGCAACCCATCTAGTGACATAGGGGTTTATATTTAAGCTGGTGAGCTTATCTATAATGCCCGAGTGGGGTATTGTATCGAAGGCTTTAGCATTCTCTTTTTATGAGTGCACTTTCGTTTGAACAATCAAGTCCCTTTTGTCAGTATAAGTAGTTGCTTGCTCAGGATCATGCATATGCAAATGGGATTTGATTGGATTTAAATCAGGTCTGTAATGTCTTAGCACCGAACATTAATTAGTCAGGTGTACTGCACCTTACTTATAAGAGGCTGATTCCATAATGTTGTGATATTCAGAATAACTACTGGATCTGACTTTTCAACTGTTGTAGACAGCATTTCGGCATGCAGTATTGAAACCTGTATCCAGTCTAGGCCCCCCCCCAAGGTATACTTGGTTGATAATTAGCCAGGAAATGCACATTTATAGGTAGCATTTGCAGAGTAAAGAAGTAGCTAACAGTATGAGAGTCGATATCTAGGCATGTTATCCACTTGTAGGAAAATTATAACTTACCTCATAGTGTTTTCACCTCAGAGTAAATTACAATAATTTGAAGAGCAAAGCCATTAATTTTCTAGTACGTCTGAAATCTTTGAGTTTTTGCATTTGTAGTGATGCTCTTGATTTTCACCAAACACAGATGTGCAGTCTTAGTGTTAAAATTACCTTATACACAATCTTGTCAGTTACTTAAGAGCACTGTTTATTTAAAATGCTATGTCTTTCCAGCTTTCAATCTTATATACTGGATAACAAAGGAACATACAATCAGCATTTTTTTACGAAAGGATGCGTATAACAACCATTGTTGAGGCATGTGACAGTGTATAAAAGACAGCTTTAAAATCATTAAAACACTTTTTAAAGGATTCAACAGAATACTTTTGATGCATAAATAACTATGTTTTCTGATTACTGACTAACTACTTCTTTATGCTCATTCATAAATTAATGGTGCAAATAGACCAAGAGTAGTTTGGGTAAAACTGTTAAGTTATTGTTCACATAATTATTAGAAACACAGTATTAAAGTTTACCAGTCAAAACTTTCAAAACTGCATTAACATACTGGAAAACTTTATTTTTCTCTTACAGAGAAAGTAATTGTCTTGATATTAAAAAAGAAACAGAAATTAAAGTACAGGCATTAACGTCTGACCACAATTCCAAGGTAAAGTGGATCTTATTTTCACTAATTATTCCTGCAATCTTTTATCTCTGTCTGACGTACCATTACGAAAATATATTTCTTAGTCTTTCTGGAGGATAAAGCTAACTCTTTGCCTACAGTGCAAACTGTGAGAATTAATATGCA
Source organism: Protopterus annectens (assembly GCF_019279795.1). Taxonomy (NCBI): domain Eukaryota; kingdom Metazoa; phylum Chordata; order Ceratodontiformes; family Protopteridae; genus Protopterus; species Protopterus annectens. The sequence goes on from NC_056727.1 coordinate 396,756,972, forward strand.
CATTTATTCAATTTTTTTACTTTTTAATTATGCTTAGTATGATACTGGATATACTGTTTAGGATAAGAGAATGGCAGGAATATTTAATATAATAATGTTTAAAGTATGCAATTTATATTTTACTGTATTGTTTTTTCTAGACATGATCTTTCACATTTTGAGTTTTGGTGGGCAGTTCTTACTTATCAGAGCAGAATTTATCTGATTTTTTTAGTTGAAATCTTCACTTCTTCCATATGAACAGTTTTCTATCAGCAAACATTGAAAAATAAAGTTGAAAACATAAAACATGGATCTCAAAAGATCAAAATCAAACAAAATCGAAAACTAAAAATTTATAAAAGTATTTTATGCAGGAGGGAAAACACTTGTACCCCTTACCCCTGCAACTTATTTATACCAATTCCAAGATCCCACATCAGTGGCTAAAGGGCAAATTCCCACTCCTGGCTGTAAAGCAGTAACATGTGCTTGCACACGCACACACACACACACACACACACACACACACACACACACACCAGCAAAGCTAGCAACACTAATGCACTTAACTTTGATATTTTGAACATTTGACATTAGTACCTTCACTGTGAGAAGAGATTCTCTTAAAGTTTAGAGGTCTTTAAAGCTACCATTTTCTGTAATTTTTAAAGGGGATTCAATTAATATTTTATGTGTATTAATATTTTACTTTGTATATGTGTCCCAAATGTAATGTAATATGTTATTAGTGGTAGGGAAGGGATTCAGTCAATCATTCATTTTTGTAATATCTGCTTTATCTTCTTCAAGATCATAGGTGGGCAGGAGCATATCCTGGCAAGCTACTGGTTTAAGAAGTGAACTAATTTAGAATGGGCTGCCAGTCCACCAAACAGTGTATGTGCATACACACACACACACACAAACACACACCTAAAGGCAATTTAAATGATTTCCACTGCTACTATCAGCATGACTTTGGACTGTAGAAAAAAATTAGAGACATTAGAAGAAGCACACCTTGCTACCTTAAGGTTGTGCAGATTCCACACAAGGCACTCTAGCTGGCATATGGCCAGAGACCCAAATGCCATGAGACAATAGTAACCATTGCACCACTAAGCCACTCGGTGGTGGATATTATAATTCTATTGTTTATGAAGTTGCGGTAGCACAGTTGTACATGAATTAACACTCGTCTCACACAGTGGTAACACAGTAGTACATTAATTAACAATTATCTCTCACAATGGTACCACAGTGGTACGTTAATTAACATTAGTCCTTCACAGTGGTAGCACAGTGGTACATTAATTAACATCAGTCATTCACAGCAATTAGTTCACTGATTCACTTCCTAGATGGGTACCTTCTGTGCACAGTCGACATGTCTTCTCTGGGTCTGCGTGAGTTTTCACCAAGGTTTCTGACCCTAGCAGAAGCACACTTTGCCACAGTAAGGATATGCAGATTCCACACAAGGCATCCCAGCTGGCAAATGGCCAGAGACCCAAATTCCATGAGACAATAGTAACCATTGCACCACTAAGCCACTGTGTGGTGGATATTATAATTCTTTTGTTTATGAAGTTGAGGTACCACAGTGGTATATTAATTAACATTAGTCCCTCAAAGTGTTACCAAAGTGATACATTAGTTAGCATTAGTCCCTCACAGCCTCACAGTGGTAGCATAGTGGTACATTAACATTATTCCATCACAGCGGTAGCACAGTGGTACATTAATCAAAATCAGTCACTCACAGCACTTAGTTCACTAGTTCACTTCCTAGATGAGTACTTTCTGTGCAGTCTACATGTCTTCCCTGAGTCTGTGTGAGTGTTCACCATGGTTTCCGACTTCTTCCAACATCCCAAAGACATTTAAACAGGTGAACTGTTTAGTTTTCTCAAATATCCCAAAGACATGTTGTAATGATGTGGTATGTTGCTGTCTGTGCCAGGGAAAATAGGGCAGTGCATGTGTATCATATGCCAGCATAGTTAGCTGGAGTTTGTAAATAAGTGTGTCATTTGATTATCACAGTGACTTGTACAGATGCTTGTGTTAAAAAGGAACCAACAGTGTTATTATAACTCATTAAATATATATGTTTAAACAAAGAATTCTGGAAGGGAAGAGTAGAAATTGTTGAAATTGTTGTATAATTTTCAAATACTGTAACAGATCTTAGCAAAGCTCTGAATTTGTATTGTACCAGAGTCAGGTGATCAAATGTGATGTCATTATATAACCAACACTGAGAGGATGGAACTTTCACAGCAGTTTGTTTTGTTTTCTTTGGAACCTGATATAAAAAATCTATATCAGTTATCACTTTTCAGTTAGTTAGAAGTTGAAAGCTCATTGCTTTACCTTGTGGAAGTAAGCATTCAGCATCTAATCTCACCTTGCTGTATTAATTAAGTTGGCTTTGGGTTAGTTATTCTTTAGACAGTCAGGAAATACAGGGAGATTAGTTAAGTAGTGTTTTTCTGCATCTGTTTGAATCTGTCCAACTGTGTTATTTTTATTTCTCCTGTGACTGAAACTCTGGTGATTATTGTACTTAGATATTTAGTATTCTCATGTTTTCTACTTTATTATTTATTATTAAATATTTTTATATATTTCATTGTGGCTGGTCTTTTAAAGAATACTTTTAACATTTTGAGTGTACTTGTGCTTATTTTACTGACACCTTGGCCACTCCAAAAAGTCTGGCTGCTTTGGTTATACTCTACCATTTATGTTAGTATAGATTTTATTCGGTATAACTGGATACCCTTGTAAGAGTAGACCTGTACCAGCCTTTCCCGTGAGTGAGTGAGTGTGTGTGTGTGTGTGTGTGTGTGTGTGTGTGTGTGTGTGTGTGTGTGTGTGTGTGTGTGTGTGTGTGAAAATCAAATACCCAGGTGTGGGTGTGTCAATACTTGGAACTGGGATACAGTCCTCCAAAATGAGCCTTGTTTTGGATCTGGAGAGACAGATATTCCAATCCCAGGTCCAGAACTTGTTTCCTGTGTGCTCTTGGGGGAAACTGTGCTTAATCCAGAGAGCTGTGTCTTAAAATACTGTAAATCCATTCCTGTTCTAGTGATTGTCTGTCATCAGTGCCCATGGTGGGGATTGATGATCCTTGATTACTGGCCCATAGTAAAGAGAGGCCATCACACATGTTGACACATGAACTCACTATGATCTAAATTACCCATGTGTGTGTGTGTGTGTGTGTGTGTGTGTGTGTGTGTGTGTGTGTGTGTGTTGTGAGTGTGTGCACTCTGTTGTCGCCCGGCATGCCATCCAGGACTGGTTATCTGCTTCATATCCATCGTTTTTTGGGAAAAACCCTAAATATGATAAAGCTGGTATCTGAGAATGAATTTATGAATGAGTTAATGTTGTGTCTGATTTTTTTGTAAAGGGTTATTCTAGTTTCACTTTGTATGTGTATAGTGTAGTGTTTTATGGTTTATATTTTATGTTGCAAAATTCTAAAAGCAACTGTTAAATTCAGAGTTCATAGTTAAATTCAGAGTTCATAGGATCAGGTTGGGGATCTTATAAGCCTAGCCAAGAGTGTATCCCCAAAAATAACCCCCAATCAGCACCTGTCGTCCCTGTCAGTGAGGGATAAAGGTGGAATCTCTGGGACAAATTTGTGGTTTCCATCCACTCATCAAGGTTGCACTTGAAGACGATCAGCAAGGTACTCTGTTTGACATGTAAGGGAAGCCTATTCCAGAGACGTGACAGCCTCTGGGAGACAAACCTGTCTCTCCAGCAGGTTTTGTTGATGTTACATAATAGATTTAGGCCTTTCAGGTGGGTAATCCACGAGGAGTTAGACTTACAGATATGGAGCATCTCTAGTAGGGCAGTGTCTGATATTGCCTTGTAAGCGAGACACAGATCACCTCTGAGCAATCTGTATGATACTAAGTAGAGTGATTTCAACCTGTCCACATAGAACAGATGTTGGAGGCCATGGATTCTCTTGGTGAGGTATTTCTGTGGCCTTTCCACTTGGTGCAGGTGTTTGGAGAGGTACATACCAAATGAGGCATTATACTCAATTACAGGCTTAATGAGGGAGGAGTACAGAGAGGTAATAGCCTCCCTTTTTCTGGATCCAATCCCTTTACTTATGAGATGAACCAAGTAAAAGGCTTTTCTGACCACTGCCACCACATGATGGTTGAATGTGAGATTGGTGTCAACCTGAGTACCCAGGTCTCTCACCACAGGTTGTATGCTTAGGGGGTTGTCATTCACGTAGTAATCAGTAGGGGGTGTGTTTTTGCTGAATGGTATGATAAAAGATTTTTTTGCATTTAACTTAAGGACATGACTTTGGTACCAGTTATTTGTAGCTGTGAGACCCTCTTGCAGTATGTTAGCATCATTTGGGGAGTCAATGACAGCACCCAACCTGCAGTCATCCACAAACTTGGTCAGCCAAAGGCCCTTTGACTTTGCCTGGACCTCTGAGAAATAGATGCCAAACAGTAGGGGTCCCGAGACAGATACCTGGGGAACACCGCTAGTGACAGGTCTGCTGTTGGAGGTGGTGGCTCCTATTTTGACCTTGTGGGTCCTATCAGTAAGCCAGTTGGCAACCCATCTGATGAGATAGGGATTTATACCAAGTTATGTTAGCTTTTCGATGATGCCCTAGTGGGGGATTGTGTCAAAGCCCTTGGCCAAGTCAAGGTAAGCTCTGTGTATTTATTTTCCCTCATCCAAGGCCTTGGTGACAGTCTCAAAGAAGTCAACCAGGTTCAATAGGCAAGATCTGCCACTGACGAATACGAACTGGGTGAGGTCAAGTGCTTGGAGATTGCCTAAGTCCTTGTTTATGAGATCCATAATAATAATACACTCCATGGCTTAACAGATCAGACTTATCAAGCTAATGGGGTGAAAGTTTCCCAGGTCAGTAGTGGCACCACCTTTGTGCAAGGGAATGACATGACCTTGGCAGTTCTCCACTCTGCTGGAATGAAGCCTGTAATTAGGCTGTGGTTGAATAGGTTGCTCAATGGTGAACCTAGTTCTTTCTGGAGATTGTGCAGAATACAGTCTGGGATACTATCAGGTCTCATGGGAGCTGTGCTCTTTGAATTGGATAAGGCCTTTAACACTTGATCCACAGAGATGTGAGGTGTGGGACAAGTATCAGGTATGGCAAAAGGGCCTTTTGGGGGATGGGGGGATGTTTGCGCTGAACCTATCCATGAACAGGTTGGCTAAGTCAACAGGATAAGTGTAAATTGTACCATTAAGTACTAATTCAGAACAAACCTGGGCTTTGCCATGGAGGTGCCTGATGTAACTGAAGAAGGACTTGTGGTTTCCCTTTGTTTTGGAGGCTAGTTTCAACTCATAATTGGCTTTGGAGGTTTTCACTAGTGATCCAATTTGCTTGTTAAGGCTGAGGAGGAAATTTTTCCAATTTGGAATTTGTTCCTTCTTACCCATGGACAACAGATTCCTCCTTTTGTTATAAAGTTTGTTGATAGAGGATGTCCACTAGACAGGTTTGTGTTTCCTTGAGGAACTGGTTATAGTTCTGCTGGGTATGGCTGAGTCCATGTAGTTGTGCAGGTGCTTGTATACTTGCATTGCTGTACTGTTCAGCATAGTTGGTTGCATCCTCTGAGGGGGGTGGTGTGAAGCTACTGATACCCTCCCTTAGGAAGTTGTAGTTAGCTTTTGAGAAGTTTTTAGCTTGGTTATGGCTGGGGATGGGATTGGTATGATAGAAACTTTGAATGAGACAGACTGATGATCTGATCTCTCCAGTGAAAAACGTACTATGGGAGTGGTGCAGCAGTCACCCATGTTGGTGAGAACCAAGTCCAGAATGTTGTCTCCCCTTGTGTGGGATGAGACAAGCTGGTCTAGTGCATTAGAACTAATGAAGTCAAGGAGTCGTTGGGTGAGTGCATTAGTGCAGGAATAGTTCACCCAGTCTATGGTTGGGTAGTTGAAGTCACCAAGGATCAGGGTGAGAGGGGGTATCTTGATGGAGTCAAGTAGGTCCAGGTAGGAGGACTGGGTGTCCTGAGTCATGGATGGGGGGTCTATAGCTGGCTATAACTTGGAATGTGTGTCTTGCAAACTATAAGTTGCACCTGGAGTAATTCCAGTGTGTCATGCTGGCAAACCAGTTTGGAGGTGTTCCTGTCCTTAATGAAGATAGAGACTCCAACACCTTTAGTCTTTCTGACCTCATTTTGAGGTGAGAAAGTGTGGAATGACTTATAGCCTGGTAAGGCAGGGGTGCTCTCCGTAGCCCTGAACCAAGTTTCCATGACCGCACAGACATCGGCATCTTCCAGTGCGAGGAGAGCCTCCAGTGAGTGCATTTTCAGGTTAAGGCTCCTAGCATTGAGCAGCATGACCTTCAATTTGCTTTTTGACAGATCTTTTATGGTGGAAGATTTGTCTTTGGGACATAGCCTAAGAAAGGCACAATGGGGAAGGTAAGAGTCTTGGACAAGATCCAGAACCCCAGGGGGCGACAGGTGGGGGCCATCTCTGGCAAAGCATCAAGGCCTGTCAACCATGTCATTCCAGGCAGACAGATACTAGATCTTCTTGGAAATACACCAGAAACTAGGCCAGTTGTTGAAGTCAATTATTTTTTGTTGGTATTTTGGTATCATTCTTGGTGAAGGTAGGATGCTGCTTACGGCTAGGGTCATACCTGCCTGGGACACATACTCTGAGAGCTCAATCATGTCTTTCTTCATATATTCCAGGGAGGTATGTCTCAAGTCATTCACACCAACATGGACAAGGACATAGTCATACTTGTACCTGTTGTGGAGAGACTTAAGTGCATGTATGATGTGGTGGAATCTGGCACCTGACAGACAGCTAACTGTGACCATCTCCTTGTTGAGCCTGGTGAGGGGGACATCAGCGTGTCGCCAATGACTAGTATGTTTGGTTTATTGTTATGCCTTATGGCTGCATTGGTTTATTGTTATGCCTAATGGGCTGTGTTTGTGAGACACTGGTGTGTTGTCTACTGTGTGTGATGTGATTTGTGTTGTGTGTGGAATGTTTGTGAGTGTGTTTTGAGGGTCTCTGTTGTTTAGGTAAGTTTTTATTCAGGACCCCTGCATAGGTGGGTGTGTGTTGTGCTTGGCTCTGTGATGTATGGTGCAGTGGTGCAGCAGTAGCTTTGTCACCTCTCAGCAAGAGGTTTTCTGATTCGATTCTCGACTGGAGTGCCTTCTGTGTGGAGTCTGCATGTCCTCCCTGTGTTCATGTGGGTTTCCTCCAGGTGCTGCGGTTTCCTCCCACGTTACAAAGAAGTGCATCTGGAGCATTTCTTCCCAGGCCTCCGCTGAAAATTGGCTTTATTCCAAGTCGGACTTTCCCAGTTATCAAATGTTAAATAAATAAAAAAATAAAATGTGGGTGGCGTGTTTCTGCTGGAAATCTCCTCTTTGTCAGGAGTACTGACGGTAGCACAAGAGAGCATGGATTCCAGCTTACTGATGTAGTTGCATTTCTCGCAAGTAGAATAATTATATGCTAGGAGAAGAGGATTGTCCGAATATGATGCAGTTGCTACACTGTCTCAGTATGCCCATGTCGACCAGACTGGCAGGAGAAACTGATAGGAATTGTCCAGGCATAGTGTCCTGAATACTTGGCAGACTTATGGAGTTAGTGTTTGAGTGTAGTTTCTATGCAGTGTTTGTGATTTATGTTTAGAAAGTAAGGGTGCTGTTGTGTTCAATCTGAACTAAGACTGCCTTAGTATTTCATGGTACAGAGAGAATTGTATTATTTTTGATGACATGAGTAAGTCTTGTAATAAATGATTGATTATGCAACTACAGTGGTGATAAAATAATTTATATTTTAAATCAATTCTAAAAATGATTTAACTTCTTCAAATGCATGAAATTTGTAAATCTAAGTGATTATACAACAACAGTACATGATTAAGATTATAGTTATGCTAGAATATTGTCATGTCTGCTGATTGGATATGAGGGCAAGCTTTGAGTGCAAGACATAGCAAGCAAGCATTAATGTAGCATAACACCTCATTGTTGATTTATTTGTATTATGTAGTGGTTACAATTATTAAGCCCTTTATTTTCTGTGTGTTTTTGCCTCCACTATTCTCTCTCTCCATCTCCACCCCTGGATAAGCATGCCCACCTGGGTTGGAGAGAGGGGATATCATGCTCACCTGCCAGCTCTAGCAACAGCCAAAGCTGCTACTCAACTTATTTTACCTGAGCCATGGTCAGGGCTTTATTCCACTACACTTGAGGAGCTAATGCTCATTACAGCCTTTTTTTAATCATTAAGAAACATGTTATATATACCAAAATATGCTGTAATTCAGTTAATCCCCAACTTTCTTTTTCTAATTTGGCATTATTTACTGTATAGCTTATTACTTTCTTAGATTTATTGTATTATTTGAAAAATTGTAGTCTTGATTAACCTATGATCCTCCATTTAGTTAAGGTGCAGTACATTTTGGTTCTACAGCCTGCCGTTTCCTAGGTGTTATTTTACAACTCTTTGCATGCTCATCATGCAAAATTCTTTAGACTGAATGCTGTTTTGGATGATTATGTATAAAATAAGGCTAATTCACAGGTATAAACAAGAGTGACATTAACATTTTTTTTCTTGAGTTAACAATCACTTCATTTAGTGAAATAGCTGTGACTTACATATATCTTTAAAGATTTCTTTTCACAATGTGCAGTACCTTTAATAACTGTAACTCCAGTCCCAAAATTTCATAATGCTCTGTGGTTTACCTAGAGCTTTACAAGCTTTAATCAAGTATTCCAGGTAAAGACAGAGAAGGTCATATGACAGTGCTAAAATTAGTTTTATTTGCTGCTGATTAGCAAGGAAAAGTGCATGGAGGATATTTACTTTTCCTCATTTAAATGACAATAATTAGTATGGCATGAGGCTGCCAGATAATTTCTCAGTGCTATTTAGTTATAACCTAACTGGCAATCTTAAGTGCTGTACTAGATACTTTTTTGTGACTATGTGTCACACCATTTTATAATTATGAATAAATCAGATCTACTGCATTCAGAAGAGACTCCTAGCAACAAAGCCAAGTGAGTCAGATTTCCTGAGAAGCACATCCAACAAAACTGCTCATAAAATTAAGGAAACCATTCTATTTTGTTGGGGACAAGATGTCTTGCATCTCCAAGATCACCACATCCCTTTACATATGTATACCAACTCCTGAGTCATACAAAATCAAGATGAAGAAACATCACATCAGAAGAGTGAAACATGTCACACATGACTGTGATCTTACATCAGAGCTAGTAGTACTGTAAAAACGTTCTAGGAGCTGCATTTTGGGTCTTTACATCCAGTATTATTCTTCCACCTGATTAGATTTCAGCAACATGCAGATATTCTGAATGTCACTTGCTATGCATATTATCAGATTTATATGTTTTCATTAAGCATTTTATTAGTTCAAATTTTTATCTGTGTTCATAGGTGGTTACTAGGCTAATGGCCCTACAGCCCATACAAGCCTGGCCATATCTATCCCAAGTTTCCCCAGTTGTCAGTGGTTAGGTGAGTGAAGTTCACAGAAGTAAGGGTCTATGGTATTTAATACCAATTTCCAGTGTCCAGGAGGGATATGGGCACCACTCCAGAAGGGAATTTGCAGTCACCCATCCCTGATCTAGGTTGCATTTGAAGAGGGTCAAGGATGGTCTCTGTTTCATGTGAATTGAAAGATTGTTCCAGAAAAGTGGCAGTCTCTGGGAGATGCATCTATCCCTCCAGCATGACCTTTTTATGTCAAAGGCTAGGTTAAGATCAGTGCAATTTGATTTATGAATGTGTAACATTTCCATCAGGGCTGGGTCAGAGATTGCCCTGTAAGCCTCCCACAGGTCACCCCTGAGCAACCTGTAGGACAGAGAATACAGTGACAATGTTTTCAATCTTTCCATGTAAGACTTGTTTTTTGTACACTGTCATTTCTTGGTGAGAAATCTCTGTAGTCTCTCCAATTGTTGCAGGTGTCTCATGAGACACATGCAAAAAGAGCATTGTACTCAATTATTGGTCTGATGAGGGCTGAGTATAATGGAATTATAGCATCCTTAGATCTAGATGTGATGCCTTTACTTATAAGATGTACCACATAGAAGGATTTCCTTACTACTGTGGATATGTGGTGGTCAAAGTTCAGATTGCTATCCATCTGAGTACCCAGATCACATATCACTCTTTCTACACTTAGGGGGGTGCTGCCTATAATGTAATTAGATTTTCCAAAGGGAATAATAATGCATTGTTTTGCATTTAGCTTTAATCTGTGGCTTTGGCACCAATCATTTGTCTGCATTAACCCTGTCTGCAGTATTTTAATGTCACTGGGGGACTCACAATCATCAGTGAACATGGTCAGCCACAGGCCATCCAAGTTTGCCTGAAAATGTCTGAGAAATAAATTCTGAACAGTAAGGGGCCAGCACAGAACCCTGTGGTATGCCACTGGTGACTGGTCGTTTGCTAAAGGTGAAGACACCGACTTTGAAAGTATTTGGCTTCCCATCTGGTAATGTGGGAGCTAATTCACAATTGAGAGACTTTGTCTATAATATCTGAGTGGTGGGAGGGTTGTGTCAAATGCCTTGGCTAGGTCAAGATAGGTGGTATGTACTGTCTTTCCATCATCGAAGGCCTTGGTGACTTTCCCAAAGAAGTCAACCATGTTTAACATACATGATCTACATTTAACAAATCCAAACTGGGTTGGGTCCAGAGTTTGGAGATTACCTATATCCGTGTTAATAAAGTCCATAAAGATTCTTTCCATGGCCTTGCAGATGAGGCTAGTCAAGGTCATGGGTCTATAATTCCCGGGTTTAGTTGAGGGTCTCCCTTTGTGCAAAGGGATAACCGTTGTTGTCCTCCATTCCACTGGAACATAGCCAGTTCTCAGGCTGTGGTTAAACAGAGAGCCAAGTGGGTCTGCTAGGTCATGTTTTAAGTTATTTAAAAGGCAACCTGGGATGCAAGTCTCATGTTGCATTTTCTTACAGCTATAAACCCTAGCTGTAAATTCAGATGAAGAAAACAATGTATTCTAATTGCTTGCTGTATGATTATGAAAAGAGAATCAGTTACTGTATATACTGTAGTATCTTGAATTTGCACTATATGGTAGTGACCAGGTACACAGTGAATTGTTTATTAGTGATACAATTAAAAGCACGTGAGACATTTCAAATTAGTGTAATCTTATACTCCTGCTAGGTAAGCCTGATCATGTTGTTGTTGTGGTAACCACCCAGGTTTATATTAAAGGTTTTGAACCACTAAAAATGTTTGCCTACCTATACTTTTTTTCGTGAATATTTAAAAGTTTGTATTACTTGTAAAAGCTTTGAAGGAGGAAAAACTTAAAGAATAAGTATGAACTGTCTCCTGGACTGCTGATTATATTTGATGTGAAAATTCAGCCATGGGAAGAATAGTGTGATGTATTGTAATTTTTTCATTTATTTTTATATATTTTTTGCTGGTAAGGCTAAATATGTAACATTCATTCTAATTAGAAATTTCACAAGTTGTGAGAAACACTGCAAAAAACATACATTCAGTCAGTATGCATGTTTAAAAAAAATCATCCCAAAACTGAGTGAGTACAAAGATCCTAGTCTGATCAGTATATATAAAAACTTACTGAATATGTTACTTTGTTGAAATAATTGCCAAAGGCTGCAGTTATGGAGACATCAAAACAAAAGATAAGAGATGAGTAAGACCGGGAAAAATGTCCACCTTAATGGCTATTAGCGCTAATTTAACATTCAAAAATGTCATAAAGATTGCTCTGGCAACCAAAGCAACAAAAAAAAAGTCTCATGATATGTAAATAAGTGCATAAGAGTAGAACTACAGAGTGTATACCCAAGACTAAGGAAGGCAGCAAAGGTAATGAATGTTGCAGATGCTTTGAGAAACAACCGTCAGCTACTGATTGTATAATTAATCAAGAAAAATGTCATACCTGTGGTAAAGGTGATCACGTAGTTAAGAGCCTGAAAAATTAGAAAAAATAACTATTTTATGATAGCATATGTTCAAAGAAGCCAAAAAAAGTTATGTACTCATTACTGACATAAATTTCATACTCAGAAAGGGAGCACAGAGAATTAGAGAATAATTTCTTTGTACAGTGTGCAAGATCTGAGCATGCATAAAGTTAAAAGGAAACACAATATATAGAGCAGCTCCACTATAGAGAGTGAAAGGAAATTCAGAATAATAATGAATATACTTTTACAACAGACCACTACTGTAGTGAAGACAAATGCTAGAGATGGCTTGTACCTGTCACCCTTAGCCTTTCGAATACTGGCCAAGGCTCTTGCCACCCCATAGTGCTTTTTTAGGCAAGGCTCAAAAGACAAACCCACCACCGAAAATAGCACAAGTAAAAAAAACTGAGGGTAATGCTACTCAATGCCAGAAGTCTAAACCTCAAAATGCATGCACTCGAGGCACTCCTCAGTATGGAGAAAATCGATATATGTGCAGTAACAGAAACCTGGTTTAAGGCTCCAGACAGCACCCCAGCACTACCAGGCTACAACCCATACCATACATTTCAGCCACAAAACCTGGACCGAAATACAAAAGACGGGGGAGTATCCATATTCATCAAGGATACCCACAGCTCCAGGTTAGTGGCACAGCACGATGCTTCAGAGATCATCCACGTGCAACTAACAATGGGCAAGACTGCTATTCAAATTATAGCTTGCTACAGATCACACACAATGTTCCAGGACCGCCACTCCACATTTCTGGAAACACTGGGAAACATAAAGGTCCTACCAAACACCCTGATATTGGGTGATTTCAATTACCCAAACATTAACTGGGAGAACTTCTCGAGTACAAACTCCCTTGCCCAACACTTCCTAGAATTTATAAACTCAAATGCCCTGGATCAACTGGTCCACACCCCACCAGAGGTGACAACATATTGGACCTGGTTATCACCAACATGGGTGACCGGTGTTCCGCACCAGAGGTCAACCCATCACTGGTTAGATCTGACCATAAACTAATCACTCTGGATATCCACATTCTGCCACCACCCCCGGTCAAGGAAATTACCGTGAAAAACTTTTTAAAAACAAATTTCACGTTACTTAAGACCGAGGTGGGAAGTTTCAAAGCCCCCATGCTAAAGGATAACACTGTCCAAGCTGCAAATCCTTTACTAATGCACTGTACAGACACCTACAAGAATGCATGGATTGTGCTATCCCAAACAAAACCAAGACTCACTCCTCCAAGAAAAGGAAACCAGTCTGGTGGACCCCTGCCATAAACAAGCTATACAATAGAAGGAGGAAACTAGTACAGAAAAGAGTAAAATCCCAAGAAGGGAAGACATCCCTGATCAGTATCAGCAAGAAACTACATTCCATCATAAAATCATCCAAGGCTAGCTTCGAAAGAAAAATTGCCATGGACTCCAAAGATAACCACAAGGCATTCTTTAGCTATGTCAAGAATCTAAGTGGCAATTCTCAGATCTGCTCGAAGTTAGTGTAGAATGGCACAAAATACACTGAACCGACCAATATAGCCAACATCCTGGCAGTGAGGTTTTAGTGCAAACGTCATCCCCCTCTCACCCCCAGAAGGGCCCATAACTATACCAGAAGAATGTAGTGCCCCTGAAATCACAGACACTCAGGTTAAAACAGCCCTCTCCAAAGCCAAAAAACAGCATCAATGGGACCGGACAGTGTCCCAGGCTGCATCCTACACGAGCTCAAAGATGAACTAACCCCTCACCTGAGCACACTGTTTAAACTCAGCCTCTCCACAGGCTACGTGCCCACAGAGTGGCGCACAGCAACGGCTATTCCACTCCACAAAGGTGGAGCCACAATGGACCCCGGGAACTATCGCCCTATAAGCCTGACTAGCTTGGTCTGCAAAGCTATGGAGCGCATCATCATGGATCTTATTAACAGAGACATTGAAAACCTCCTAACACTGGACCCTACCCAGTCCGGCTTTGTTAAGGGCAGATCATGCCTCCTAAACCTGGTGGACTTTGAGACAGTTACCAAGGCTATAGACGAGGGAAAGGTGGTCCACACAGCCTACCTAGACCTTGCAAAGGCCTTCGACACCATTCCCCACTCAAGTATTATAGACAAGCTCTCCAGCCTGAACATAATCCCCTACGTCACGAGATGGGTTGCCAACTGGCTCATGGACAGAACCCACATGGTAAGAGTTGCGGGTGTTAGGTCTGACTCTAAACCGGTTACAAGTGGCGTTCCCCAGGGCTCAGTCCTAGGACCCCTCCTATTTGGCATATACTTCTCAGAGGTACAGGCAAGCACAGGAGGACTATGGCTGACCAAGTTCACAGACGAATGCAAACTAGGGGCTATAATTGACTCTCCGTCTGACACAGACATCCTCCAAAAGGGTCTCACTGAGACAGATACCTGGTGTCAAAACCATGGCCTCAAGCTAAATGCCAAAAAGTGCATAGTCATCCCCTTTGGAAAAAACAAAGTACCCACAAACTACTAGGTGGTAGTCCCCTAAATACAAAAGACATAATAAGGGATCTGGGGACCCAAGTAGATAGTAAACTCTCCTTTGATAATCACATTGCCAAAGTGGTTAGAAAATCCTTCTATGTGGCCCACCTAATCACAAAAGGGTTTGCATCCAGATCAAAAGAGGTCATTGGGCCCCTCTATGCATCACTCATCAGACCCATCATAGAGTACAATGCCCCATTTGGGATGTACCTTACAAGACACCTGCAACAATTGGAAAGACCACAGAAGTACCTCACCAAGAGGATCACTGGCCTCATGCAGAGATGCCCTATGCAGCTCGACTGAAGACACTCCAGCTGTACTCGGTTGCATACCGCCTACTCAGAGGTGATCTCTGCCTGACCTACAAGGCCATGTCCAACCCAGAATTGATGGACACGCTCAACTTAAAGAAAACCATATCCCCCCCGAGCCACATGCTCCAGGGATCTAAGCCTCACCACAACAATAAATAGGATGTGCTGGAGGGATAGATTCCTGTCCCAGAGACTTCCCATGCTGTGGAACAAGATTCCAATCTACATTAGGCAGAGCTCCTCACTAACCCTCTTCAAGAGAAACCTTGACAAGTGGATGGGAAACAGAAAGTTTACCCCAGGATCACTTCAGTGGATCTGCTGGACAGAGGCACAGGGAACTAATCTAAGGGGGCGGTGAAAGCCAACACATTCCTGCTAGGCTTATAAATGCCTTTGGGCAGATTGCCTAGTACCTACCTATGAACCTGTGCAGGAGAACCCACCAAAGTATTGGGAACTGCTTATATCAAAGTTATTTATAAAGAACAATGGAAATTATCTTTATTAATGATCAGTGGTACTTGACCAAAGTTGCTAGATGGATCAAGTTTAAGTACCCAGACCTAAGTACTGTACAACTGTAAATTAATACAAATTAATAAGTACAAAAAAGAACAAACAACACAATCAGGAACAAGTTGAAACAACAGTAGTAATTTTTTTTAAATAGTGTACCTAATAAAATTTTATTAATAAATGAGGTTATTGATATGGTAATTCAAACAGATGAGCATTTAGGCTGCTAGATTCTGGCTACATTCATTTCCTTTCAGCTGCAGAAAAATAAAACTAAGACTTGTTAGGCATGAAGCTGTGTTTAAAGAACAATTATGCATGCACCTGAAGCTATGTTTAAGAATAATTATGCATGCTAAAGGAGGCCACAGCTTTTATTAATGCCCTAGTAGATAACAAAGATAGAACTGACAGATCCATTCATTTAGTAGTGTAGAATAATGAAGAAGCAAAAAATGGACTGATGAAAAAATCATGACTGCTATGAAATATTCAGAATGGGATGCTCTTATGATACCTGTACTGAAATCTGGTGGGATTTCTAGCTTGTATAGGAACTATAAACCTAGCAGCCTGTTTGCAACAGTACCCCATAACTCAAATGGAAGACCTGTTTTGCAATGTTAGCAAGGAATATGAAAATTCTGATTCAGATGTGAGCATTTCTAACAACAAATAGATTTGATTAATCAAGCTATGAAATACTTCTCAACAAGTATTATACCAACACAGGATAACATGAGCATTTCATAAAATCAGCATTGGCAGGTATCATCTGAAGCTGTTGGTTAACTGCATGTTCTATCCACAAGTTGTCAAGTCAGTTTTGGCCTAATGTTTCCAGTCAGAAAATGTTAGTAAACATTATTGTTTGTACTACTGAGAGAAAACAATAGTTATATTGTATACCACAGGGAAAATGCATTCTATTACGAAGTATGAAAAAAAAAAAAACTTCTGTTCAGAAAGAAAAAAAAATGTGACCCCATCATCACAGATTCATGTCTATAAATACGTTTTGAAGCCAGGAGAAAATGTAAAATTTTCTGTGATTTTGCCTGTTGAGCCATAAAGAATGTCCCATAAAAGGCAGCAATCACAAAAATCTCAGATGATGTTAGTAAAAATCCTCAACAGCCACTGCCGTTCATGGTGAATGCTCACTGTTACCTTTACCAGCCAGACATTCATCAGTGCATGAACTAGGCCTGGTCCAGCTATGCGATGTTAGATTATTAGTGTTTCATGACAAATACTTCTCTGCAATGTAGGATGCTATCTAGGCCTGGGTAAAATCTCAGCCACTACCACTGAGGCAGCATGAATACTCAATAACTGATCTCCACCAACAAAAGTCCCATTAAGGTCCTAAATATGTTTTCTGCATTACTATTCTCCCTCTCCAGAAGTTCTTAGAAAAAAAACTTGTCCAGCCCATAATTTTAAAACTTTACTGCCATTGGCAAGCATCCCAATTCCAAGCTTGCTGTTCAAATAATATATCTACAAATTTAAATTATCTTCCTTCTGTAGTGAAAAAGATAAGACAGTCTCCTGAGTTGTTCACAGAGCAGAGTAAAAAAAAGTGTAGATGCTAAAAATAAAGAAAAAAAACACCTGTTTATACTCCTTCAGCCATTTCAGTCTCGGTTCTTTATAAAAACAAATGCTTTTCCAGTGAATTCTGTTTTCATATTTTCTCTGCCTGTTAGTTTGAGCAACTTTAACAAAGCAGAAACTTCTATAAAGTCTTCTCAATTAATTTCAGTCTCCAAAAATATTCTAACCCAGGTGGAAGACTTTTTTTTTTCCTTTTCATAGATAGATGCTAATCAGACAACAGTCAGAATAGTTAACCTCTCTGGACAAATTAAAATGTTTGTTATATCTATTATTTTTATTTATTTTGTTTTATTTCATTTCAAATTTGTTAACTGGGGTAGAGCAGTGATCCCACTGGACCTATTTTAGACTTAACCCAGGGGTAAATACAATAAATATCTGGCATTATATACAAAGTGAAAGCCAAAATTCAATATATACATGTATTATATACACCACATGAATATCAGAGTTGGCTTGAGGGTATAAAGACAATGGATATGTGACATTATATGCAGAATGACTGACAAAACACAATGTATACTTGCATATGTTGAGTAGATATCTGAGTTGGCATGTTAAAAGAAATATAATAAAAAGTTGAGTAAGATCAAGCTACATAGAGGGAAAAGAGATAGGAAGAGGTTCATTTATGGCCAGAGAGAGAAGTGAATTTTCCTAGAGTCATGTATTGTGCTTTTAGTACCAATGGGAAAATGGGGTAAGAGGAATGATCTTTAAGAAAAGAAGGGAGAGGTTCCTACAGTCTGGGACCAAGAACTGATAAAGCATGGTCAGTGCCCTGAAGTCTATTTTTGGGGGTCTAGAATTGAGAACCTGAGTGGTTAAGATTTCTAAGGTTGCATATTGGTGCATCTCGGAATAGTCTGGGGACTGCAGGGTGGCTTTCAGTCTTGATAGGCTTAAACAGCTGAGAGGCAAGTAGAAAGTCAACATGTTCTTTCATAGGTAGCCAGATATCTTTTTCAATGGTTTTATAGTGATGTTCATTTATGGAGGAGTGACACTTACATACTTAGACATGAGGTTGTGCATATTAAAGAAACTAATATTAAGATAAATGCTCAGTTTCAAGAGTTAGCATCTTCTTTAAAATCTTACTCTTTGCATTTTAGTGCACCTCATATTCATACCTTTGTTATACCCTATCGGGAAACAGCCATGGAAGGGGATCGCTTAGATATATAAAGCTTTTTGGCTTAGGATTATTTGTACATATTGATGAAAAATCTGTATCTTATGTCTTTGAATGTCAATGGTCTCAACAAATCCACAAGGAAGGCTAATTTTTCTGTACAGCTTTATGAATTAATAGTCTGCTGTCTATACTAGCGCCAGCTTAATAGTCTTAACTTTCAAACATTGATGTTTTGATAAGAAACTTTTCTTGACTTATTAGTCTAATTTGTCAGAAGGGAAAATAAATAGTATGGTTTGAATTTTTAATGATTCTGTGTACCTGATCAAGTATTAAAAGAACCATGAGGAAAGCACTGTAGTGTTTATTTACTTTTTATTTTTGTTATTTATTTTTGTTTGCTTAGTGGGGTAGAGGCCTGTTCTTCAGGAACCAGTTTCAGTCACAGCAAATAAGCACAGTTTTGTAAAGTGACTTGCTAAGTCACACAGTAAGAAAATAGTGACTGAGGGAATCAAATATTGGGCTTCAGGATGTTATACACAACTCTGCAGTTTGACTGGGGTATAAAATATTAGACCATATACATTATACCTTTGCTTTTCACCATATGCTCCCACTTAAAACTGATTTTTGTACAGTCTTTTTGTCTCCATGCCTGCCAGTCATTGAGCATTCCTTTATCATTCTGGAGTCCATTGGTTCTCTAACACAAGGACAACAGCTGACTGGAAGGGTCATAATACAGGTAGTCACAGAGATCCCTTCTGCTCTCAATAGCATCATGAAAATCTGTGTGTTTCTTATGAGGTCCTAACCCTGCCACTGGTGGAAAATGTGAGCACCTGCATCACCATAGGACATCCTACATTCTCTGGTTGCATACATATGCTTCCACCCACACACGATGAAGCCTACCATCAGCTTACTGGGCTCTCCAAGCTCATGATCCTGGCCATTTCTGTACCCTACAAGCCTCCACTTTCATTATATTTGCTGGCCAACCAAAACTACCAATAGGTTCATAGGTTGTTACTAAGCTAACTAACACTAGGTCCCAGGCAAGCCTAGCCACACACTCCAAACCATTTGGGTCCCAAGTATCATACGGGGGTGTGTGTTAGTAGGCAGGTAAGTAAAGATCTGTAGGGGGGGTTAGTATGCTACTTTTGTTACTGACACCACTGTCCATAACGGACATGGGAGCCAGACTGGGGGTAAATGTATGATTTCCCACACAGTTGTCAAGGTTTTGTTTGGATAGAGTCAGGGATGAATTCTGTTTTACATGAATGGGGAGCTTATTCCATAGTGCGTGGATCCTTTGGAACACATATCTGTGTCTCCAGCACATTAAGTGAAGTTCAGATCCCTGGATCTAGTGTTCCTGGTGCTGTGTATTTTGCAAATGTGCAACAGATCTGTCAAGGCTAAGTCTGAGGAAGCTATGTAAACTAGGCAAAGACCATTCTCAGCATCTGTAGGAGACTGAATACAGAGACAGACCCTTTAGACAATCAGTGTAGGACAGGGTATTCATGCCTGAAGTCTCCTGGTAAGAAACCGTTGTGGGCTTTCCAACTATTTGTGTGGTTATATAGATGCCAACTGCCAAAGGGGCATTGTATTCAATGAGGGGTCTGATAAGGGCCAAGTAGAGTGGTACTATAACTTCATTGGACTTGGATGCCATACTTACCTGTAAGTTGGGCAACATAGTATGATTTTCTTTTTATCTTAGTTACATGTTGGTCAAAGGCACATGCCTACACATGTTCCCAGATCCCTTACTATTAGGTCGACTCTTAGGGTAATTGTATTGATGGAGTAATTAACTTGCCTTGACAGTTTCCCAAAGGACATTATAATTTATTTTTTGGCATTGAATTGTAGGCCATGGCTTTGGCACCAGTCATTTGTCTGTGTGAGACCTACTTGCAAGATGTTTATGTCTTAGGGGCATTTTATAAAAGCTCCCAGTTTACAGTTATCTGCAAACTTGGTGAGCCAGAGGCCTTTAACATTAGCCTTGACTTCTGAGAAGTAGATGCCAAACAGGAGCGGGCGCAGCATGGAGCCCTGGGATATTCCACTGGTAACCGGTTTCTTGGTGGAGGTGGTCTCACCAATCCTGACATCTTGGGTACTGTCTGTGAGCCAGCCAGCAATCCAGTGAGTTATTGTCAAAGGAAAAAACTTCAAAGACCAATTCACGTAAGGTTCAGTTAAGGCACTTTAATTTACTTGCATCAAGGAGACAAAAGCATGCAAATACAAGGATTTGTCTAACTACTAACAGGAAGTATGTTCATTCTTATTCTATTTTACAAGACAGGGCCTTCTAAGCTGACGTAATCAAACACAACTTTTAGTATTGTTCTACAGCAGATGTTACTCAGATTTTATGCTGATATGACTAGATTTGTGAGAAACTTTTTAGAAAAACAACCTGGCCTTGGTGACCATTAATCCATTTACAAGCGTCTATTGTACAGTGTTACATTTCAAGGTACTTTTCTAATACAGATACAAGCAAATGCTGATTGCAGTTCATATTTTCAAGCAGGCTTTGTACTAATTATCTGTAACCTCTACAGCTGTGTATTTTCTCATGGCACAGTGGAACTTCTTGTCTAAGTTTCATACAAGTAGTATTGTTCTATTCATTATTTTCCTAACACAAGCAGAAATCACCTGCTTCTCAGTAAATTTCCAAGGTACAAGCAAGATTTTAGCTAACAGTACAAGGTCAGAAAGCAACTGCAGTTTGTACAGATTTATGCAGTATGAAATAGAATAAATGTGTTAACCATTCCCAAGCTCTAAAAGCACTAAACATATTGCTAATACACACATTAATACATATTTTTCTAACATTTCCCCCCTATTAATACTTTTATTGTGCTTTCAAAATAAGCATAAACAGTTTGTTTTCTTCTCCTAACGTCTTCCACTCAGGATTTGCAGTTAAGAGAGTCATTCAGTTTAAACTTATGAAAGCATTTTTAGTCTTTTAACAGTTCTTCAAACTCAGTACTTTGATATAAGGTTTCAGAAACTGACATGTCTATAAGGTCTTTAATTAGTCTTTTCATGCAGGGAATACCACAACAAACACATACTGCCAGTAGGAGCATACCTACACAAATGGCAATCAGGATGTTCATTAGGATGGTACCCCACCCCCAAACCATTTCTGGAAAAAGTCCATCAGTGGGTTTGGGCCTGGTTTGGTCATGGCCGACACTTGCTGAATTACCTCAAGATGATTGTCTATCTCATGTTTATGGTCAGGAATATACAAACAGCATTCATATTGGATTAAAGCGCACGTACCACCTCTCGCTGCTAGAGTGAAGTCGAGAGCCATGTGGTTTTGGAGCACTACAGTTCTCATAGCATTCAGTTCATCAGTCTCCAATTTGAGAGCAGAAAAAGTTGCGTTGCTCATTACTTTGAGAAGTTTTGACAGTTTTCTCAGCTCCCAGATCGATTTCACTGCTCCATATGCTGGTAATATGCCTGCCCACGATATAACGCTATCACTCAAATCCATGTGCGTCAGTCCTTTGCCTAAAGAGTGATGGTCTTTCCAATGTGCATCAATTTGTCCCACTGGATTTACAGGTTTCTTGACGACTTCTCGGACATTTCGAATTTTCCCATGAGGCAAAACTGCAGTGTGTCGTATGGCCGGAACCAGGTAACCCAAAAAACAACTGCCGGACCAATTCTCAGGTAACCATTTGTATGCCTTTCTACCACACACAAAATAACAATCCTCTACTTTAGTAGTAACCTTGCTATGAATATACACTCGCCCTGCATGAAACATTTTTCTATCAATTATAGACAGCTGTTTATAAAGAACAGAATTATGTTTTACTTCAAGTGTTTTGTGCATCAATCCAAGAAATGGATCATAGTTTGTATTACAATAAAGATCTACTTTGTTACCTTCAGTGTAACATATATAAGGAACAGTCCCATTGCAATTGCTCCAACCCACCTGAACAGTATAATTTTTATAAAAACACACAGTTCCCTTTTGTGGAACAGACAAGTGCAATGCTATTTTATCTTGTGCTGTAATGGTTGAGGTATCATAAATCAAGTTCTCCCAGGTCTCATTGACCCCTAGGGGGACTGTAGTAATTAATAACCCCCCCCCCCGTATGCTGTCGGCAAAGCTGTGCAAATCCAGCAGTTCGAAACATTGAAAGTCTCAGCATACACATATTTAATTGCCTGGTAAGTGTTAAAGTTTGTATGCCAGTTTGAGTAATGCTTCACGTTTATTCAGTTCAGTCTGCGTGACTGGGAAAAGAAAAGACCACAACAAAAAGATTATTGTCACAAATACAGTTAACAGGATGATTATGCAATACTTCTGAGGAAAGGGTTGTTCTGCATTCCTGTTTCTTCTGGACTCTTATCATTTTTGCTCTTGGCATGTAACAAGATTTTTGTACAGTTCAAAGTTTTTAACTAATTTACAGTGCATCAGGTGGATCCAAGAGGCATGCTCCGCGATTTTGACTGCAGTGGGTGTCGATAAAAGCACTTGATATGGACCTTCCCACTTCGGAGATGCCCAGTTTTTCTTCTTGACCACCTTAAGCCAGATCCACGCTGCAGGGGGCACTGCCACTTCTGACGGTCTGGTTCGTTCTTTATCTGAAACAGAATTTAACTGTAACAAATGTTTAGGATCTAACAAATCACGCATATACTCTGCCAATGTACTGTCAGCTTCCTGGTCTGCGGGCATGAGAGATTTCCACTGAGATATATAGTAAGCCCTTCCAAAAGGAGTCAGTCCTTTTGCATTCGGAACAGTTCTCATGCTCAACAGTGCCAGGGGCAGACAGTACACCCAGTTTCTCTGCATTTCTGCTACTAATTTTCTTAGCTTGCTCTTTAAAATCCCATTATGTCTCTCTACTAGCCCTGCTGATTAAGGGTGATACGCACAATGATTTTTTTAGGGAAATGCAAAAATATTTACTTAACTGCTGTATGGTCTGATTCACGAAGTGTGTGCCTTTGTCACTGTAGATCCTTTCTGGAATGCCGAATCTAGGGATGATTTCTTTAACAAGAACTTTGGCCACCGTCGTAGCATCTGGCTTTTTAGTCGGAAAGGCTTCCACCCATCTGGAAAACATATCTACAATGACAAGACAATACTTCTTATTTTCACATTTATTCAACTCTATGAAATCCATACAAATAGTATGAAATGGATACAGTGGTGTAGGGAAACTCCCTTGCTTGAGCTTTAACGCCCCTTGTGCATGATGTTTATTACAGATGTGGCATGATGAACAGAATTTTTAGAGTAATTTGTGAATCCATACGTCATGAACACTTGGTTCACCAGCTGTACCATCCCCCCTGTTGAGACATGGCACTGCCCATGGCTCAACAAAGCTGCATATCTAAACAAATTAAACGGCAATATTGGTTTCCCTTCTTTAGAGATGTACAGCCCCTTTTCGAGAATTGCTCCTCATTTTACCCATCTTTGTTTATCAGTTTGTGTAGTAAGTGTTTGCATTGTCTTTAACATTTCTAAGTCTAAAATCTCAGAGGGTTGTAATTCTTCATTTAAAAGAAATACTTCTGAAGCTGCCTGCTTTGCAGCTGTATCAGCTTTCGCATTACCTTTTGAAATCCTGTCCTGTTGCTTGGTATGAGCTGTGCATTTACAAATAGCTACTTTCTGAGGTAACTGAATAGATTCTAAAAGATCTAAAATAAACTGTGCATGATTGATTGGTTTGCCAGTTGATGTTATCATTCCTCGATTTTTCCACTGTTGCGCAAAAACATGTACAGTAGAAAAAGCATACTGGCTGTCAGTAAAAATGTTCGCACATTTACCCTTTGCTAAGGTACATGCCCATGTCAAGGCAATCAACTCTGCTGCCTGTGCAGATAAACTATGTGGTAAAGATTTCACTTCTATAATGTCTGTGTCAGAAACTACTGCATATCCTACTAGGTTCTGTCCTGCAGGACCCCTTTTGCATGAGCCGTCCACGTAGTATGTCACCTCGGCATCATCCAAGGGAACATCTGTAAGATCTTTTCTAGGCAGTGTCTTTTGCTCAATCACCTGCAGGCAGCTGTGTGGTGTGCCATCTGCAGGGGTTGGGAGCAAGGTAGAAGGGTTCAAAGTTGTACATCGTTCGATTGTCATATGAGGTTGGCTCAACAATATAGTCATACAGGAAAGATGCCTAGCAGGGGAAAGATATGCTACCCTTTCTTGCAATAAAATAATCGTGACTGCATGAGGCACTCTCAATGTGAGAGGGTGGAACAACACTACTGAGGCCAAAGCCTGTACTGCCATTGCAGCTGCAACTACTGCTTGTACAAAGTGAGGTAAAGACTGTGCAACTGGGTCCAGTTGTGATGAATAATAAGCAATAGGGCTTTGGTTGTCCCCATGCTGCTGTGTTAATACTGATGTCATATAACCTTGCTTGCAATCTACAGTTTGGAAAAAATGTTTGATAGTTTGGTAATCCCAAAACTAATGAGGAAGTTATTAACTGTTTCAGTTTGCAGAAAGCAGATTCTGCTTCTGGTGTCCATTGTAACAAATCCTGTGCTGCCATAGGCTTTTTATAAATCAGGTTAGTCAACGGTGCAGATTCCAAGGCATAGTTTGGAATCCAACTCTGACAAAAATTAGTCGTACCCAGGAAGGACATCATTTCCTTCTTGGTAGTGGGTTTTGGTGCTTGCAAAATCGCTATTTTTCTGTCCTCATCTAATGTCCTACCTTCCTTGGATATTACATATCCTAGGTATTTAACTTGTTTTTTCCAAAGCTGCAGTTTATTTTTGTATACTTTATGTCCTTCAGTGGCTAAAAATTGTAATAGCGCTATGGTATCTTCTTTACAATCTTGCTGGGTGGGGGACGCCAGCAGGAT
Organism: Protopterus annectens; assembly: GCF_019279795.1. NCBI lineage: Eukaryota > Metazoa > Chordata > Ceratodontiformes > Protopteridae > Protopterus > Protopterus annectens. The sequence goes on from NC_056727.1 coordinate 396,782,137, forward strand.
ATCATCAACATAAAGCAAAATCTGACAACTTCTCGGTGGGGTAAACCCCGCCAAGTTGCTTGCCATTTCTTGTGAGAATATTGTTGGACTTTCACAATACCCTTGTGGTAGTCGCGTATATGTATACCTTTTCCCCTGAAATGTGAATGCAAACCAATACTGGATGTCAGGGTGTATCAGTATCGAAAAGAACGCATTGCTGATATCTGCCACAGAAAAATATTTCTGTTGAGGTTTTAAATCATTCAACAGTGTGTGTGGGTCTGGCACCGTAGGTGCCCTTGGTATTACTGCGTCATTTACAGCTTGTAAATCCTGGACCATACGCCACTCTCCATTCGCTTTCTTAACAGGAAATAAGGGTGTGTTACATGGTGAATCAGGAGATTCCACCAGCACCTCTTTCTTAAGTAAAGCTGCTATAATAGGTTTGATTCCTACCTCTGCATCTTTTCTTAAGGGATACTGTCTCTTTTGTGGTCTAAATGCTGACTTTGGTGTAATAGTAACTGGTCCCGCTGTACGAATAAGTCCTACATCTGATTTTCCTGTCGACCAGAGATTTTCTAGTATATTCTGCAAAGCATTCTCTTCCTCCTTCAATAGGAGTGCCAATCAGCTGTCCTTGCTAGACTGCAAGTGTACAGCTGGGTGGGTCTGAGTTATCCAATTCAGCTTCTGCACTTGTATTCCCTGTTCTGACAGTTCTAACTCTGTCTGTTTTTCCCATCTCGTGACTTTTTCTCCTAAGTCTACCCATTTTACATTCTTGTCCTTAGTTAAGCTAATATTTGGTAATCAATTAGATTTATAGAGTGCAAAGAACTCCTGGGGCAATGAACAGCTGGCTACACTGTTCCCTTCTGTGTCCTAGTACAGATTACATAATACCAATCTGTTTGCACGATTTCTAAACAATTCTTGCTCATATTCCTTATCAGGTCCTGGTGCATTACAATAATACAAAGTACAGTGCAACAAATGCTGTTTATCAATGTCAAGGGAGGGGAACTTGCTGATGGCTACGTTCATCAACTCTTCGGTCACTGCCCCTGGACCAGTCGTAACCAAGTCCTAGCTGTACCAATAAAACATTTCACCCTCCGGTTGCACTGCAAAGGTATCAATTTGTCACTGTGCTTCCATACCCTGCATAGTTGGAACTACCAAATAGCTGCATAAGGTCTCTGCCCCAAGAGGTTTACTGGGCATTTTGCAGATACAGCAATTTTACTTTTCTGGGTCAATCCTGAAACAGGATCAGTTATCACAATATTATGGGAGAGGGGCTCCCGATACAGCTGTCCATTAGCTGCTTTCACTAATATGTAATCAGGTGACTCTGACAGTATGGAGGGATGTACCAGGGTCCGTGATGCCCCTGAGTCACACAAGAATCTGACTTCCCTCCCTTCTACCAGGAGTGTAACTTCTGGTTTTGTGTCTGCTAAATAGAGCTCTAAGCTCAATAAAGCCAAATCCAATATTTCATTTTCTTCACTATCCGCGACTTCTTGCACTTCCTCTATTTCTTCTGTCACATTCTCTACTCCCTCTATCACATACTCATTTGTCCTTTCTCTGCTATCCCCTTCTAGTGATTCCTGACTATCATATAGTCAGTCCTCACCCTCCTTATCCTCCGTGGTCGCCTTCTTGTTTTTCTTGCAATCCCTTGCCAAGTGTCCTTTCTTACCGCATTTAAAACATTCACCCCTTTTCTTTCGCCCTTCAAAGTCCTCTGATCGTTGATCAGATTGTTTGTTTCCCTGGGCATTTCTCTTGCCCTTTTTCCCGGACTGTACTACATAAACTTCTGCTCCATCTTCTACAGAAAATACTTGGGCTTTCTTTTTCTTTTTGCTATTAAAATGCCTTTTGGCATGTCTAGCATATTCAAGCAATGACTGTAACCTGCTTGTATGATGATCTACCATGTGTTTTGTAATAAAGCTGCTTATAGGTGCAATACTGCCTTTCAAAAATGCATTCTTTAGCTGCTGCTCGTATGGGGAATTGTGTGTCTGATCTTCAGGAACCTGCATTCCACAATGGTTATTAAAACATTCTAATAGTCTGGCATAATATCGGTCAATAGCTTCACCTTCCTGTTGGATGCATTGATTAATGCAAGTCCAGTCTGCCCTAGGCTTCCATTTCTCAGAGATTCAGTCTGTAAGACCTTTCACTCTGTTGTCTAACTCTGCGCTGCTATGTGGGAGGGGCCTGAGTGCAATATCACGGGGATTCCAGTCGCCACTAATCATGTGCCAATCTGGTCCCACAATTTGTCTGACTACTTTTTCTACCTCTTCTCCGTTTAAATTATAACTCAGCCTCATTCCTTGCAAATCTTCTAAGAACTTTCTAAAATTAACTTTCGGATGGGGAATTCCCTCAGTGGCTTTCCGGATGTCTTCCGGAGTCCAGGGACTATACACTAGAATAGTTGGGTCCTGACCTTCTTGCCCTGCCTGAGGATTAGGCACTTCTGTAAGTGGGCATATTTCTTCTTCACTCATAAATCGTGAATTTCTACCCATTTGATATAACTCAATGTCCCCTCTTGAGTTTCCTGCCCGTGTTTGAGACCTGGTCTTGATGGGATCTCTAATAAACGGTTTCACTTTTGTAGTGTCTCTACTCATAGTAACAGCAGGATATCGCAGGGGTGGACTAACTCGTTCACTTGCCTCATATTCTGGTAAAGGAGGCGGAGGGGCCAACGCTATTACTAAGTTATTGTCCTCCTTATCTAAAATCATTGCTTTTGAAGTATTACTCTTTTGTTCCCTTCGGTTTACTTCCTCAATTCACCTGTGTGCCTGAGGAATTCCTAATTGACGTTGCTTTTTTACCCGACCTTTAGAATCGGTTTTAAGCTGTTTGACAAGTGGGGATTTTTCTAGTTTACCATCAAATTCATACTTATTAACCCATTTTGAGTAATATTTAATATTATCAGCACGCTGTGACTGCATGTATTTTGCGTCTTCGGTTAACGGCGGATTTTGGGACCTTTTTGTACAATTATTACCCATCTTGTTCTACCCTTTTAATCGTTACATAACACCTTATTTTTAATGTGGTACCACGGATGTTTTTATAGTCTCTTCAGAATGACTGCCTACCTGCTCTGTTTCCCTGATCTATGACAAGACAGTAATCTTTCTGTCCCTGACTTATAAATAAAGTCTCTAACAGAACAAATACAAATCTAGTCCCTGATCTAAAACAGAAAAAGAAGGTAGATTCACCTTACCTGAGCCTTCGTGATTGATCACCTGATTCGAGTAAACCTGTCCTTCAGTCGCAGATCAGAAAGTGGCTGGCCTCTTTTGTATGACAATTCAGTCGGAGGACTTTTCAAATAAGAAGAACCGATGTGGTTTCTTCCCCGTACGGTTTCAAGCCACCTGGCCTGTCTGATCCGAGGCGAAGTGAAGGTTTCCGGTCTGAAGGACCAATCTGTCAAAGGAAAAAACTTCAAAGACCAATACATGTAAGGTTCAGTTAAGGCACTTTAATTTACTTGCAGCAAGGAGACAAAAGCATGCAAATACAAGGATTTGTCTAACTACTAACAGGAAATATGTTAATTCTTATACTATTTTACAAGACATGGCCTTCTAAGCTGACGTAATCAAACACAAACTTTTAGTATTGTTCTACAGCAGATGTTACTCAGATTTTCTGCTGACATGACTAGATTTGTGAGAAACTTTTAGAAAAACAACCTGGCCTTGGTGACCATTAATCCATTTACAAGCGTCTATTGTACAGTGTTACATTTCAAGGTACTTTTCTAATACAGATACAAGCAAAGGCTGATTGCAGTTCATATTTTCAAGCAGGCTTTGTACTAATTATCTGTAACCTCTACAGCTGTGTATTTTCTCATGGCACAGCGGAACTTCTTGTCTAAGTTTCATACAAGTAGTATTATTCTAGTCATTAATTTCCTAACGCAAGCAGAAATCACCTGCTTCTCAGTAAATTTCCAAGGCACAAGCAAGATTTTAGCTAACAGTACAAGGTCAGAAAGCAACTGCAGTTTGTACAGATTTATGCAGTATGAAATAGAATAAATGTGTTAACCCTTCCCAAGCTCTAAAAGCACTAAACATATTGCTAATACACACATTAATACATATTTTTCTAACAGTTATGTAAATGTTTACGCCTAGCTCAGAGAGCTTGTCAACAATCCCTTAATGGGTATTGTATCAAATGCCTTAGCCAGGTCAGGATACACAGTATTCACTGTTTTGCCCTTGTCAGTTGCCTTGGTGACCATCTCAAAGAAGACTACTAGGTTCAGTAGGCATGACATTCCCTTAATGAAGCTAAATTGAGATGGATCCAGTGTCTGCAGGTTGCCAATGTCCTTGTTTATCATTTCCTTGATGGGTTGGTAGTTCCCTGGGTCAGTTGATGGTCCACACTTGTGGAGGGTAATGATTGTTGTGGTCCTTCATCCACTTGGAATGCAGCTTGTTTCAAGGCTGCAGTTGAAGAATACCTTAAGTGGCCCTCATAGGTCATGTTTTAGACTGTTCAGGAGGCAACCAGGGATGTTGTCGGGACCCATGTAGGCAGCATTCTTGGCTTTAGTGAGTGCAGCCAGCACCTGATTCCTGCTGATAGCTGGGAGAAGTATGTTGGGGGGTATTTCACCTGGTGGAGCTGGGCAGAGTGGGGTGAAGTTTGAGATGAATTTATCAGTCAGTCAAGTGGGTGAAGTTTGAGATGAATTTATTAGCCAGTTGATTGGCTGTGTCACAATAGTGCCATTCACCACCAGTTCAGCACATTGTTGTGTGTTACCTCATAGGTGTCAGATGTAGCTGAAAAAGGCCTTCTAATTGTCCTTAGCCTGTGAGGCTATCCTGACCTCATCGTAGTTAGCTTTGTTGGACTTAATTAGACCTCTTAGCTTCTTGTTTACATGTATAGGAGATCATGTGTCTTTAAGGGAGTTAGTTGCTTTTCCTGATTTTGGTCATGAGTTTTCTTCTTTTATTATATACCCTGTTTAAGTAAGAATTCCACTAGTGTGGTTTGTTTTTAGTGTTTGTTTGGGTTTATTTCTGGTAGGTATGGCAGCATCTATTTATCCATTCATCTTACTATAGAAACTCTGTGAATAATACTGCATAGATAGCTGTGGTCTCGAGGTTGTGGGGGCCCTTGTTTTTTGACAAGCTGTCACTTAATAGGATGTAGTTTGCCTTTGAATAGTTCCTAATGATTACTTGTTTAGCTGGACTTTCTGGGTTGATTTTAACTTCAAATGAGACAGATTTGTGATCCAAGCTCACTAGTAAAGACTTGATATGGGGGGGGGGGGTGGAACACTCTCTGATGTTGATGAGTACCAGATCAGTATGTTTGATCCTCTTCTTGGAGCCTGCCTTATCTGTTCCATGGTGCATGTGTTAATAAAGTCCAGGAAGTGTTGTGCAACAAGTTTGAGGCAGTGTACATTTTCCAGTCTATGGAGGGGTAGTTAAAGTCACCCATGAAAAATGTTTGGTTGGATGGTCATCAGCTATAATAGGTTTAGGTAAAAATCATGAGACTCTAGGGGCATAGATGGTGACCTTTATCTAGTCATAACATGGTGAGAGACCTTACCTCTGGTGAATTATACTTAGATGAGCTCCATGGTATCATCCTGTGTAAACAACCTGGAGGTATGTATGTTGCTAACACAGAAACACCTCCATCTTTGGCCCCAGTCTGTGCAGTGTAGCCTTGCACTTCTGGAGTATTTTTTAAGGTTTTAAACCAAATCTCGGTCATGGCACAGATGTCTGTATTTCTCCAAAGTGAGGAGGGCTTGAAAGATATGGAATTTTTTTTAGGCTCCAGGAACTGAGCAGTAACACTTGAAGGTTCCTTGTAGATTTTTTGACTACGTTGGTAGATTTCTTTTTTTTTGGGGGGGAGTGATAAAGTTTTAACCAGTATCGGAAATTCTAGGAGGGATCAGGTGCAACCCACCCTTGACAGAGTAATGTGTTCTTTTGACCATGTTCTCCCATGCTGACAAATATTGGCTTTCCCTGGAGTGACACCAGAAACTAAGCCAATTATTAAAATCCGTCATTTTATGTTTATACTGTGGCATCATTCTTGATGAAGATAGAATGCTGCTTAATGCAAGGCTCCTAGCTATGTGTGACACATATTCCAAGATATCCATTATGTATCTTTCATATAGTCCACTGTGGTATGTCTCAGGTCATTTACACCCCATGGACTATGATAGAATTATATTGGTACCTGGGGTGCAGTGACTTGAGAGCATACATGGTATTGCAGATCCTGACTCCAGACAGGCAACTGTTATCTTCTCCATGTCCAGCCTAGTGAGTGGGGCATCTGTGTGTCACACAATGGAGTTCCCAATTAAAAGAGTTCCTAGGTTCATAGGTAGGTACTAGGCTATTGGCCCTAGGGCCTATACAAGCCTAGCCAACAAGGTACCTGGCTTTCGCCACCCAAGAAAATTATTTTCTTGTGCCCCTGCCAAGCAGAACCACAGAAGTGATCCCCAGGGTGAATTTCCTATTACCCATCCAGTCATCAAGATTTTTCTTGAAGAGTGCTAATGAGGAGTTCTGTTTGACATTGATAGGTAGTCTGTACCAGAGTATGGGAAGTCTCTGGGACAGGAATCTATCCCTCCAGCATGTTCTGTTTATTGTGGTGACAAGGTTTAGGTCCCTAGAGCGTGTAGCTTGGATGGATTGGGATTTCTTTAAGTGGAGCATGGGTTTGACATAGCTTTGTATGTTAGGCAGAGATCACTTCTGAGTAGGCGATATGCGACGGAGTAAAGCTGGAGTTTTTTGAGACGGTCTGCATCTGTTTGAGGCTAGTAATCCTCTTTGTGAGGTATTTTTGCGGCCTTTCCAGTTGTTGTAGATGTCTTGTGAGGTACATACCAAAAGGGGCGTTGTACCCTATAATGGGTCTAATGAGTGATGAGTAGAGGGGAACAATGACCTCTTTTTTTCTGGATGAGAAACCTTTTGTGATGAGGTGTGTCACGTAGAAGAATTTCCTGACTACTGTGGCGATGTGATTATCAAAGGAGAGACTACTGTCCACCTGTGTCCCAAGGTCTCTTATTACACTTTCGGTGTTAAGTAGACTACTGCCTATATGGTAGTTCATGGGTACAGAGTTTTTACCAAAGGGGATGACAGTGCACTTTTTGGCATTGAGTTTGAGACCATGTCTTTGACACCAGGCATCTGTCCCAGTGAGGCCCTTTTGTAGGATGTCCACATTGTTAGGAGTTTCGATTATGGCTCCTAGTTTGCAGTCATCTGCGAATTTATTTAGCCAAAGATCTTCTGTGTTAGCCTGTACTTCAGAGAAGTAGATACCAAACAGGAGAGGACCCAGGACTGAACCCTGTGGTACTCCACTTGTCACTGGTCTGAAGTCTGATTTGGAGTATGTTACTTTCACAGTGTGGATTCTGTCAGTAAGCCAGTTGGCAACCCATCTTGTGACATAGGGATTTATACCTAGTTTAGTGAGTTTATCTATAATTCCAGAGTGGGGGAATGGTGTTGAACGCCTTGGCGAGATCTAGATAGGCTGTGTGAACCACCTTACCCTCATCTATGGCTTTGGTGACTATTTCAAAAGAAGTCTATCAGGTGTAGGAGACATGATCTGCCTTTTACAATCCCAAACTTTGTGGGGTCCAGAGTTTGGAGATCTCCAATGTCTTTGTTTATGAGTTCCATGATGATACGTTCCATGGCCTTGCAGACGAGGCTAGTCAGGCTAATGGGGCGGTAGTTCCCAGGGTCTGTTGTGGCCCCCCCTTTGTGGAGTGGGATAACTGTCACGGTGCGCCATTCAATGGGCAAAAAGCCTGAGTTTAGGCTATGATTGAACATGGTACTTAGGTGGGGTGCCAGCTCATTCTGTAGTTCATGTAGAAGGCAGCCTGGGATGTTGTCAGGTCCCATGGATGCTGTGTTCTTGGCTTTGGAGAGTGAGGTTTTTACCTGTGCAGCCGTGATTACAGGAACTTTGCACTCTTCTGGTATAAAGATGGGCCCTTTAGGGGGTGAGAGGGGGGTAAAGTTAGCACTGAACCTATCTGCCAGGATGTTGGCAATATCAGTTGGTTCTGTGTTTAGTGTCATTGTGCTGTAACTCAGAGCAGATCTGAGTGCTGCCATTGAGATTCTTGACATAGCTATAGAATGCTTTGTGGTTGTATTTAGAATCAGTGGCAATTTTGTTTTCATAACTAGCTTTGGAGGATTTTATGAGGGATCTCAGCTTCTTCCTGAGGCTGACCAGGGAGTTCCTCCAATCTTGGAATTTTACACTTTTTTGCAACAGTTTCTTTCTTCTGTTGTAGAGTTTGTTTATGGCAGAAGACCACCAGATTGGCTTCCTTTTTTTGGAGGATTGCATCTTGGTTCTGTTAGGGATAGCATGATCAATGCACTCGTGTAAGTGCTTATAAAGTGCATTTGTGTAGGATTCAGCAGTCATACCTCTATTGTCCATCTGCATGGGTGTCATGAAGTTTGCCACTTCTGTCTTAAGAAGCATGAAGTTGGCTTTGGAGAAATTTTTTACAGTTGTTTCCCTAATGGGGGGTGGGAGCGGGATGTGGATGTCTAGGGTGATTAGCTTGTGGTCGGATCTGACCAACGAGGATTGACCTCTGGTGTGGAACACCGGTCACCCATGTTGGTGATTACCAGGTCTAGGATATTCCTGCCCCTGGTGAGGGTGTGGATAAGCTGATCCAAGGTGTTGGAATTGATAATTTCCAGAAAGCGTTGAGCAAAAGAGTTGGTACATGAGTAGTTTTCCCAGTTAATGGTAGGGTAGTTGAAATCACCCATTATTAGAGTGTTGGGTTGTACCTTAATATTTTCCAGTGTATCACGAAAAGAGGAGTGGGAATCCTGGGGCATGGTGGGGGGGTCTGAAGCCAAGCTACAATCTGGATTGCGGTTTTGCCCAGAGATAGTTGAACTTGGATAATCTCAGATGCATTATGCTGAGCAGCTAGCTTGGAGGTGTGGATATCCTTAATGAATATGTACACACCTCCACCTTTAGTGTTTTGGTCCAGGTTTGTTGGCCGAAAGGTGTGGTATGAAGTATAGCCTGGTAATGCAGGGGTGCTCTCTGGAGCTTTGAATCAGGTCTCTGTCACTGCACAGATGTCAATGTTCTCCATTTTAAGGAGTGCCTAGAGTGAGTGCATTTTGAGGTTTAGACTTCTAGCATTGAGTAGCATTACCCTCAGATTTTGCTTGCTTGTACCTGTTACGGTGGTGAATTTGTCATTTGAACCTTGCCTAAAAAAGGCACTATAGGGGTGGCAAGAGCTTTTGCCAGTATCCGGAATCCCAAGGGCGACAGGTGCAGGACATCTCTGGCAAAGCAGCGTGGTCTGTCGATCATGTCATCCCAGGCAGACAGGTACTGGATTCCCTTAGAATGACACCAGATGCTTAGCCAATTGTTAAAGTCAATAATTTTATCCTTGTACTGCGGTGTCATTCTGGGTGATGGCAGGATGCTACTCAGGGCTAGGGTCATACCTGCCTGGGCTACAAGATCAGAGAGCTCCTCCATGTCTCTTTTCATGTAGTCCAGGGAGGTACATCTCAGATCATTCACACCAACATGGACAATGACAGAGTCATATTTGTACTTGTTGTGGAGTGACCTGAGTGTGTGCATTATGTGGCAGATCCTGGCACCTAACAGGCAGCTGACAGTAACTTTTTCCTTGTTTAGCCTGGTGAGTGGAACATCAGTGTGCCTGACTATAGAGTCACCTATGACTGGAGTGTTGGGTACATTATGCCTTATGGGCTGTAGTTGAGTGGCACACTGAGTATGTGTCATTTGGGTTGTGTTGGGGGGTGGAGGTTGCTTGCATTTCTGCTTTGGAGGTCTCTGTTGTTTGGACAGATTTGTACTGTGAGCCTCCGTGAATGTAGGTGTGTGTTTTGTGCTTCTATGTGTGTGTTTTGGTGGTGTAGGTTTTGAGGGACTATGTGATGAGTGTGGTGCGGTGCAAGTGTTTACCTTCTCCTCTTGACTGTCTAGGCCAGTCTTTGGTGAAGAGAGCTTTGCTTCCAGTTTGGCTATATAAGTGCATCTCTCACAGGTCGTAGTCTTGGGTGGTAGGAGTGAGAAGGTTGTCTGTGTACATGAGGCAATTGCTGCATTGTCCCAAGATGCCCAGATTCATCAAGTAGACAGGAGAAAACACTGGGAGCTGACCTTTAGACATGCCTGAATAAGTGCTTATTTATTAAGTACTAAAAACTGTTTTTCTCTAGACAAGTGAGGAAAGTTGAGTGCTGTAGTAATTTGTAACTTATTTAGTGCTTACAATGTGTTCTGAACAAGTGCTGAGCTCAAAGAAACAGATGAGTGCTAAAACTAAAAAGCTGGCTAGTTGCAAGGGAAATTTTGAAGAACAGACTTTATGGCGCCAGGAATAGTTTAACCCCAGTTAAGTGGGGGGGGGGGCTTAGGAGCTCACAAACAGTCCTGGACACAGCAAATCCCTATCTGGACAAGACCTGCCACAGGAAAGGGGGGAAGCAAGCTTAGATTTTTTTTCCAGTAAAGTGGAAATGGAGAAAGCTGGAACAGAAGTTAATTCAACGTTAGGAATCTGAGTGGGTTGGCCTTCACAAATGTTCTCTTTTAGATTGAGTGAACTAATGACACTAGACTGGGAAGAGTGTCACAGATCAAATATACAGTATGAGCGGGCAACTGCAAAGCCACCAAGTATAAGAACACACAACACTAAGGAGGGTGGGTGGGAAAAATTAGTTCCTAGCTGTAGCCACTAAATGAAAGTTTTAAATAGATCAAGGAGCAGACTCGAGAAAGCTTTTAACTGTAAAAAGACAATTATCAAAACTGCACAGAAAAGCTCGGATAGAGCACTCACAAACAGAAAATACAACTCTCAGTATGAAAAAGCAGTTTACAGTTAAGTAATGTTAAAACAGTATAAAACAGTACATAAATGCAGTGAACAATAAAAAAAGCTTTATAACAGTGCAAAATGTAGTAGATCAACTGTATAGCACAAATTATAAGCATTTCAGAAGTGCAGTTCAGTGAAATAAGTGTAAGAAACAACTTATCCTGCTCTTGGAATCTTAAGGAATTTCCACTTATGCAATGCAATCCAGAGCCTGAGCAATACAAGCAGAACCATTATAAGACACAGGGTTTATATAGCAGTAAGAATGGAAGAGTTGGAAGATCAGATTACTACTCAGCCCCTGCTATTACCCAATCACTCGTACTACAGAAGGTCAGGAGGCCTTGTTACTCTCAATAATAATGAAAACAATCAGCAGAAAATGGCTGCCAGAAACACAGGAAACTCAAACAAAACTACCAGCCTAGACAGCAGGCTTCTATCAAGATTATGCTACCTGAGCAGAACACAGAAACCTCACTTTAAAAGCATAGAAAGAACACCCACAAAGAGAAAATACAAGTCTCAGTATGAAAAAGCAGTTTACGATTTAGTAAATAAATAAAAAGTGCAATTACAGTAATGCACACTATTACAGTTCCTAGCTGTAACCACTAAATGAAAGTTTTAAACAGATCAAGGAGCAGACTCAAGAAAGCTTTTAACTGTAAACAGACAATTATCAAAAATGCACAGAAAAGCTCGAATAGAGCACTCACAAACAGAAAATACAACTCTCAGTATGAAAAAGCAGTTTACAGTTAAGTAATGTTAAAACAGTATAAAACAGTACATAAATGCAGTGAAACAATAAAAACAGCTTTGTAACAGTACATAATGTAGTAGATCAACTGTATAGCACAATTATAAGCATTTCAGAAGTGCAGTTCAGTGAAATAAGTGTAAGAAATAACTTCTCCTGCTCTTGGAATCTTAAGGAATTTCCACTTATGCAATGCAATCCAGAGCCTGAGCAATACAAGCAGAACCTTTATAAGACACAGGGTTTATATAGCAGTAAGAATAGAAGAGTTGGAAGATCAGATTACTACTCAGCCCCTGCTATTACCCAATCACTCATACTGCAGCAGGTCAGGAGGCCTTGGTACTCTCAATAATAATGAAGACAATCAGCAGAAAATGGCTGCCAGAAACACAGGAAACTCAAACAAAACTACCAGCCTAGACAACAGGCCTCTATCAAGATTATGCTACCTGAGCAGAACACAGAAACTTCACTTTAAAAGCATAGAAAGAACACCCACAAAGAGAAAATACAAGTCTCAGTATGAAAAAGCAGTTTACAATTTAGTAATTAAATAAAAAATGCAATTACAGTAATGCACACTATTACAGTTCCTAGTTGTAGCCACTAAATGAAAGTTTTAAACAGCTCAAGGAGCAGACTCGAGAATGCTTTTAACTGTAAACAGACAATTATCAAAAATGCATGGAAAAGCTCAGATGGAGCACTCACAAACAGAAAATACAACTCTTAGTATGAAAAAGCAGTTTACAGTTAAGTAATGTTAAAACAGTATAAAACAGTACATAAATGCAGTGAAACAATAAAAACAGCTTTATAACAGTGCAAAATGTAGTAGATCAACTGTATAGCACAATTATAAGCATTTCAGAAGTGCAGTTCAGTGAAATAAGTGTAAGAAACAACTTATCCTGCTCTTGGAATCTTAAGGAATTTCCATTTATGCAATGCAATCCAGAGCCTGAGCAATACAAGAGTATTAGGTAAAGTGCATGCTTGCCTTATGGGCTTTTCATTTGGTAGAACCATTAGGTGTAGGCTTATGTCATATGTTTGGGATAGTTTTTGGTGTGTGCTTTGGTGATTGTTGAGGAGCAGTGCTGCCATTAGGTGGCTGTGGAGGTCTTTAATATTTGGGAAGGATTCTTTAAGCACCTCAGCATATGATGGTGTGTGTGTGTGTGTGTGTGTGTGTGTGTGTGTGTGTGTGTGTGTGTGTGTGTGTGTGTGTGTGTGTGTGTGTGTATGTGGTGAATGTTATGTGTGAGGGATGTATTGTGGGTATTGCTGACAACTTTGCTTGTGTGTGAGATTTTTGCCTCCAAGGAAGTTGTGGATTTACATCTCTCGAGTAACTTGCTATTTTCTTTAATGATTCACTGGTTGTCTGTGAACATGAGACAATTGCTACATTGCCTTAGGATGCACAAATCTACCAAGCTGGCCACATAGACATTTTGAAATTCCATGTCCATGTTGGCTGGTCCTGTAATAGGGTTGGCTGTTAAGGATTAAGGATTGAATTTTAACAGGCGTCTCCTAGGGTAATTTCTGGGGTTGGATTCTAGGATGTTAGGATATGGTAGTGCTATTTTATACACAAACTAGCTGCTGTATGCTTATTTCTGTACAATTCAACACCTTAATATTATAAGTAAATTTTACTGTCTAGGCATTTGCTACTATATAGGGCACTGCTAACTGCCATGGCCCAGTGGCCAACTCCATGCAGAGAAAAAAACCTGAAAATGATGTCCTCTAGTAAATAAATAACCACACTTTGAGCTTCCTGCATTGCTTTCCAACTCAAAGAGAGCAGGTAAACACCTTCTGCTATAAGATGTCTGATCCTGGAATTTCTTAATGAAAAAGCACAGCAAAAAGCAGCTCTCATGTGCAGATTAAACAACAAACAACTATCAAACTACTAAGTCTTTGGCTAATTCATCCTTCTGCAAAGAGATTTGAAAGCACACTTCTCCCCACGGTCGAGTGATGTTAAAGACATGCAGGTAGGTGTGTGCATGAATAGGTGTGCCTTCTTTGAAGGTTGGGCGTTAGGCTGGCAACTCGGCACCGTTAAAATCCACTGCCAATCATTAGCGGACCGGAGTTCCACTGTGGCGACCCCTAACCAGGAAAAGCCGAAAGACATTACTTTTTTACAGACTAGAAAAGCCAACAAACAGAGAATTAGCTATTTTTGCTACAAAACTAAACAAGTACTTAAAAATGTTCAAAAATAGTAGTGATCACTGTAGAAAGTAAGTACAAGTCCAGATAATCAAGAAAATATTGTTATCTTAGTGTGGATGGCTCTGGATGCAGTTCATCATCATTATCATCATCAACCCCCTTTTTCCCATTTTCTGCTTGGAGTCGGGGTGTCATGTTAACTGTCACCATCTCTCTCGATTCAATGCCACACTCATGCCCTCTTCAACACACATGCCTAACTGTTTTATGTCTTCTCTCACACAATCCATCCACCTCTTTGCTGGACACCCTGATTTCCTCTTACCTTCTTCCTGTCTGTCCCAAATCATCTTCAACAGGTTGTCTTCTGCTTTTCTGCACACGTGCCCAAACCACTGTAATCTGTTTACTTTTATCTTTTCTGCAATTGGAGCTACTTTGGCTTCTGCTCTTATGTCCTCATTTCTTTGTCTGTCCCACAGTGTGCACCCTACCACCTGTCTCAGGCACTTCATTTCCATCACCTCTAGCTTCTTCATCTGCTCTGCCTTTACTGCCCAGATAAGACAGCTAGAGTTAATGGAAATTAAGTGCCTGAGAAGGGTGGTAGGAGACACACTGTGGGACAGACAAAGATATGAGAACATAAGAGCAGAAGCCAAAGTATCTCCAATAGCAGAAAAGATCAAAGAGAACAGATTATGGATGCAGTTGAAGCACTGGAAAAGCATTGCAGAGTTCTCTGTAAGTGAACAAAGATCCTTGCAACTTGCCTGATTTAGAGATGAGAAAAAAGCTTGTAAATGGATCCCTATGCCCTCTAGCCAATAAATAACCATACTTTAGCTTCCTCCAGTGCTTCCCAATTCAGAAAGCCCAGGAAAACGCCTTCTGCCACAAGATGTCTGATCCTGGATTCTGTTAAAGTGAAAGCACATCAAAAGCAGCTCTCAAGTGAAGATTAAACAAACAACTAACAGTGCTTACCAACTTAGAAAGACCATGTTTTACCACAAGATGTATGATCCTGGAATTTCTTAATTTAAAAGTACAGGAAATGCAACTCTCAAGTGCAGATTAAACAACAAGCAACTACCAAACAACTAAGCCCCTGCTAATAGTCCCTTCTGCAGAGAGATTTGGAGGCACACAGACTAGAAAAGCCAACAAACAGAGAAATTACTATTTTGCCAGAAAACTAAAAAACAGTTTCAAAAACTGCTCAGAAACAGTAGTAATCACTGTGTAAAGTAAGTAAAAGTAGTTAATCAACAATCCCTAGCCCCTTCAGTATGAGAAAGCCAGGACTGGCTGCTCACTCTCACTCTTTATTCCTTGGCTTTTCCAGCACCCAGGCCACTATTTAACTCTGGTCACCTGTGTCACAGTCAGGGCTTTATCTCTCAATGCCCTTCCTTTGAAATTAAGATATATATCTAGAGTATGTGAGAAAGGGACTTAATTTTTGTCCAGTAGAAAAGATTACAGAGGATTTTAATACTATAATGGATTTTGCCACAGATAGTACCAGTAAGTCCCTTGTATCATACTATAATATTCATTCATTAAAATTTGGTTCCTTTATCAATGCCTTTCATGTTGTAAGGTGTTTGAGCATTCTATATCTAGGGCTAAAATGTAATCTTAAATAAATCAAACTTCTCCAGAACAGAATATTTATTTCTTAACTAACACTATGCTTGAACAGTTAAGGAATGTGAAATAAATGAAAGGTTATGGTCTGATCACACTGAAGTCAGACTGATTCTTAACTCTTGTTGCATCATTTGCTTGGCCTTTCATGTCACATATCAAAATATATTACTCCAAAAATTAGAATACCATACCTTAGATTAATAATCAAAACTTCTCTTTTCTGAAAGAACTATGTGTCACAGGCTACAACCTTTCTGATGCAATAGCTGGTTTTCAAAGTGATTATTTTGTCAGAAAACTATGGCTACACTTGAAAGATAATAAGTTAGAAAAGCAAGCTGAAGACCTATTCAGGGGCCAACAAGATACATATGATATATTATTGCAAATTAATTTTCAATAGGATTTAAAAAAAACTTTTAAAAAATATACCAATATTAGGATATCAGTTTCTCAGAATCCACTGTTACTGACTTCTGGTTAAAACTAAGGCTGCTTAGCACACGTTTGCCCCAGCTATCTCTGAACCATTTCTCATAAAAGTTATTGCCTGGGTTTTGTAGTGGTCTCTTAGGCATCAACAAAATCATCTTTGCTGCTAGACTGAGTAAGTTTACACTGCCTATGTCTCAGAAAGGGGAAAAGTTAAAGAGATCCTTCTAGTTTCTTCTGGCACTGAAAGGCAGAAAACTTCACTGGAGCTCAAATCTATTTACCCACTGATAGCATACTCATTCTCACCGACAGCTATGGGCTGTAAGGAGTGTACATCTATGGGTGACAAGTCTGACTCTATCCTGAATGAACATTAGATGATTAACTTCTCACTAAGTAGCAACAATGAAAAAAATGTAAATTGGCTGGATGAAATAGCAGGTGCCCTAATATCACACTCAAACCACATTTGAGACCTGGACACTGTGGTCGCTGATCTCCAGAGACAGTTTGTAGATGCAGAAATAATGCAGAATTTAGCTGAGGAAAGGTCTGTAGTTCAAAAGGACAGGACTCGCCATAAAAACATTTGCCTTAATGGGATTCCAGAGGGCTTGGAAAGGCATTATTTCCCCAAACCTTTATATACTGAGATCTGGTTTGCTTGTTTATTCCTCAAAGAGTGAAAGAGCTCACTAACAGTTTTTGCACAAACATATGCCCCAACCTATCTTGGTTCATTTTGTAGTCTTTAATGTTAAAAAATACTGTCTTCACTTTGTGCCCCTGGCAAGATTACTACAGTGGATGGTAAAAAGGTCTACTTTGATTACTTTCTCTGTGAATACTCACAATTGCCATACGTTTTTCTAAGCCCTTTATGAAGTCAATCAGGGAAAGAGAATGGAAATCTGAGCTAGTATATTCTGCTTCTTTAATAATTTACACCACACACAGGCAGTTCAAAGCTGCTTTGCAAGAAAAAGTGTAGAGAAAGCTAAAGGACTCTCACCTCACTAATGAAACACAGCAGGTTGCCTTGGATTCTTCAGACCTGCAACAAGTAGCTGTGAGCAAGAACACCAAGACCACTTCATTTTCTCCAAAAGAGCTATTCTAGAGAGATAGAAAACATTGGCAACTACCACTAATATAAACTACCCATCTGATTGCCATCACTTCCTGGATAGTGACAATTCTATGATGGTTCTCTTTTATCTTTGACGTCACCCACATATTGTTATAAACTCAAGCACAGCTGTTGACACTGCTTGCGTGTTGACATGTCAGTCTCTTGTGCTTGGGCTTATGAAAAAAATGTTCCCTGTCTTTGGTGATATTTTTGCCAAGCTCCCCTGTGGATAAAGGTAACAAGCTAAGGATTCAACCTACTACCCCTATTTAACTTTAAACAGGACTCATTCAACATCTTTAATTAATGCCTTTGCAAGGTAACACTTCCATTTTTAAAGATGTCAACCTTGCCTCATTTTCTTACAGTTAATTAGATGTGCAAGAGGGGGCAGGATTTAGAGCAGAAGACTCTTGTCATTTGGCTCTTTAACTTCTCTTTAAAAATCATTTGCTCCCAACAGTTTGTACCAGAAGTTCTATTCTCCATCTGAATACAGATGTCAGACTTCCCCATGTCAGGGCAGTTA
>NC_056727.1:396804867-396832367 GCF_019279795.1 Protopterus annectens
ATTGGTGTGAACCACTAGTTTTTCGGGGAGTGATTTTTCTCCTTATAGAAGTAGTCAAAGCAAAGAAAAACATGGGACAGAAACATACTCAGCACCATTACTCAGACCTTTTTATATAAAAACAGAGGGGGAATTTAAGGTCACAACAGTGGTAGGAGGTTATTCACTTAATACAAACATATTATCTCTTACAAGCATGGCATAGTAAAAACTATAATAATCACTGTTTTCCCCCAACATTCCAAAGACATACTATTATGCCATCAGGTGCAGTGGTGATCATCTAAATTATTCATAGGTGTGTGTGTGTGCGTGTGTGTGTGTGTGTGTGTGTGTGTGTGTGTGTGTGTGTGTGTGTGTGTGTGTGTGTGTGTGTGTGTGTGTGTGTGTGTGTGTTTTGAAAATGGACTGGCACCCTAGCAGAACTGGGACTCTACCTTTGCACCCACCGGTTGCCAGTATAGTGTGTGTAGCACCCCCTGCAGCCCTGAATAGTATAACACAGACATTTGCGGATGAATAAATAAATGCATCAGTAATTTACATTATTAGAGTCGTTATTAAGTTGTGTACAGGCTAAGCTATGTAATAAGAGCAGTACTGACAGGTGAGGAGTGGGAATAATTGTTTTAAATATATTATTAAGTTGTCTACTGGCAATATAGACATTGTGACAGTAGCAGTGACAGATGGTGAGACAGAATAATTATTTATTATAGGGTATGCAAAGTTAAAGGTTGAATAAAAAAAAGTATGGATATATGCCTTCCTATGTTTTGAAAACTTTTCATCAGACGTAAGTTTACGCTCGGGTACACGAAATAACAAATAGGCTATATTGACAAAACTGAAATGCCTATAAATCATGCTGACATTTTGAAGTACTGTTGTTTAGTTTTTATATGACTTATGTCAAATCTGTACTTTATCTTATCAAAACAGCACTCCTTACAGAAATCTCAAGGTGCCAAGGATCACATAGTCTGAAGGGATTGTGAACCAGAAAAGATCAAGGCAATGACATTACCCTTTAGAGTATAAATAACACCACAACACCACCCAGCACATTTTCTATTAGTTTAGTGTCAGTTGTACAACAAACTACTGGATGTTTTCTTTCTGTCTTTCTTTCTTTCATGTTCTTCTTCTTCTTTTTCATGGTGCTTTATTTGCCCTTTCCTCTGTACAGCAGTGCTGTTACTGAGTCCATGTATAGCCTGTTTGCTCTGTGATACAGAAGTTATGAAATGGATGAGACAAAAGTCTCTGTAGATGAACACTGATGTGTCTGAAGGTATATTGAAAAGCGCTTAGTATTGTTTTCTGATTTTGTTTAATTAAAGATTTGCTAACTTTTATGTTACCTCAGGCATCGAGTTAAAGTATAGTGTTACTCTTCACTGCAAGCTGCATAATTCCTAGGATAACTTTCTGTGAAGATGAATGCTGGTGTTCTGTTTGTTCTATGAATTACAATGGGATGAGATACCCTTCTGTCTGTGCCCAAACATGACTGGGAAGTTGGAAGTTATTCCTGATTTGGTGTAAAACATGTTTAAAGGCTGGACCTGTCCCTTCCTGGAACATAAGCAATGTTACATCTGTATTGCAGTCAGCTCTAGTTGGTGTATGCTTTGGTTTTAAGAAAAGCACTGGAAACTCCAACTGGCAGCACAACAACATTTACCATTTTTCTGTAAGGTCTCAACTTATTTGTTTCAATTTTTTTAATTAAGCTTATTTAGAGGTAATTTACAAGAACTGATACTAAACATAGTACAAAGAACTGCCTGCTCACACCCTTGTTCTCCCATCCCCCTTCCCTGTTTATTACCTTAAGACAATCCCAAAGTTCATAAATATTACCTGTGGCAGGCACCATTTTTAAAACTACAATCCACTCTGCTACAGGCCCCATGAGGAGCTCAGTTTCTCTCCAGTAACTGTTTTACAACTGTAAATGCCTATTTATGTTGAATTGTGTTAGACATTTAACAACTGTATATGTTTATGTTGAATTGTGTTAGACATCTAATATGATTTATGCTTTATTATTGGACGTTACTATGCCATGCTAGCATTTTGTCTGCACGCACCAAGTTGTTTTTTGTATAATAGTATAGTCTATTTGCATAGCTGCACCTTGTTCACTAATGTTATTCATGTAATTGTGTTGTGTGTAGACAGCTCATACTGGTGTCTAATTATTTCTATATAATTGTGCTGTTACATTTGGATACATTAGACAACCTCGACAGAGTGCTGCTCGCTATATTTTTATCTGTGACTACATAACTGTCTTGAGGTTTCTTCTAACAGATTTTTTTCCAGTTGGCTCAGTATCTGCATATATTAATAGTTGGTTCAAGACATTTTCCTGCATACAGTAGCTATTTGTTCAGTTTGTTTTTTGTAATCTTTGTAATATATCTTTACCATCTCAAAGTGCTTACTCCTCTCTGTACTCTTCTTTTCTAGACCTAACACCACTCTTAAGTATTCAACTGCGGTACCACCCTTATCATTCTTATAAGAAAAGTGCAGTCTGGGTCTGAACTGTCTGCAAACAACTAAAGTTAACTTTGAGTATGTGTCTGCCTGTTTGAGCCAATATTCATTTTCCGTACCACCCTTATCATTCTTATAAGAAAAGTGCAGTCTGGGTCTGAACTGTCTGCAAACAACTAAAGTTAACTTTGAGTATGTGTCTGCCTGTTTGAGCCAATATTCATTTTCCCCTGGAGAGCACTCTGCTTTGGCTTGTAAGCAGCCCCCCACACACACACACACACACACACACACACACACACACACACACACACACACACACACACACACACACACACACTCATCTTCCACTTTCTCTCTTACTCCCTTCTGTTAGCAGATAGTATCCATAATCTGATCAATACTGTGCATTTGTTAATTTAAACTGAGACCACAGTGGCCTACTGATACAAGGTTATCCTGTTTTTCCACCTGAAAATGGTTAAGAAATGACTTACAGTTTCAGAGCAGTCCTTGGTCAATTGATTGTTTCTCAAACACTAACTTGTCTTTGCTTTGGCTCATTAGCAGCAGTACAAAGAACTGCCTGCTCACACCCTTGTTCTCCCCTCCCCCTTCCCTGTTTATTACCTTAAGACAATCCCAAAGTTAATAAATATTACCTGTGGCAGGTACCAATTTTAAAACTACAACCACCCTTGTCACTATCATATGTTCATTCATCAATTAACTCTGTTACCTGATTGTTTCCAGCCCCCTCATAAGAGCAACTAACAGGGTCTCTACCCGCTTCGCTCCCCACCCTTCCCCCTATTCCCCATCTTTCCAGTAGCCAACCACAGCGCTAACCCAACACTACCTCCTCCATGTTCCCACTACTATCACACCTCCTCAACTAACATGTACAAGCATACCTTACCTATGCTCACTGCATGCACTCTCCTTGCATATCTTACATCCTACCAAAGCTCTATCATTCCCGCACTCAACCACTACCACTGTACTACTACTCACACCACCACTCATGTCTCACCCTCACTCAGCTCCCCTCCCACCAACTCAAGAACCATCCCTATGCACCCCCCACATATTCTACCAACTATATTACTCAAACATAAAGCATCCCTACAACTTAACATAGTAACCCTCCCACCATACCTATTACCCCAAAGAGCACAATCATAAAGTTTCCCTTATAAACAAACACATTCAAAAACTGAGAAAAATAATAACCTCATGCATATCAAAACTTGCCCTAAGTGGAGTTATCCACCCCAACCCTGGCCCTACCATCTCCAACCCCAGTCATCATAATCATACTAGAAACCACAACTTCTCCCATATTACAGCCAATAGAAAGCCAAATGACTTCCTTCTTCTAAGCCTAAATATTAGAAGTATATCCAACAAAGTCCATGAACTCCATGCCACCATAGACTTGTACTCCCCAGATATAGTCATCCTGACAGAAACCTGGCTAAAACCTCACATTACCAGTGAGCAAATACTCCTTACAGGTTATGGCATACTAAGAGTAGACCGGCTAAACAAGAAAGGAGGTGGTGTAGCTATAATATTTAAACAGCATCTAAACATCCAGATCTTAAAATCATCAGCTCCACAAATAGGCAATGAAGAAATAATATATACCAACCTCAAAATAAACCAAAACAAAACCATCAACATAATTGGATGCTACTTCCCGCCTGGCCAAAACATCCCTCCACTAGAAAACCTCCTCAGCTGGTCTAGCCACCATCTCCCCCAGGAAACTATCATTTTAGGTGATTTCAATATTGACTGGCAATCCTGTTCTGGCAACCATCCAACCCATCATGTAAACCTTCATGGCTTCACCCAACTAGTCCAGTCACCAACCAGGATAAATAAAAACTCCAGCAAGCACACTACCCTGGATTGGATACTAGTCAGTAAGAGCCCCCAGTCATATATAACAGGCTGCTTATCAGATAGCCTCAGTGATCACTCCCCAACATTCCTACTGAAAAAATACCTATACCAAGCTAAACCTGTCATCTACTATCAGATACGTAAAAGAATAAACTTTAACCCACTCACATTCATCTCATCCCTCAAAGAATGTAACTGGCATCCTCTAAAGTACCTCAGTCTTGATGACGCAGTTGAATTTTTTAATACTACCTTCCTGAGCATCCTTAATTACCATGCCCCATAAGACTTTCCAGAATCAAAGCACAACCCTCCCCATGGCTACAGAAAAACCACTAAGTCAGAAATGAAAAACAGGGATAAAGCCAAATTCCAATACTTACCAGTCTGCCCTAGACTCCTCCGAACACAGCCCCAAACAATTCTGGTCCTCCATAAACTCCATCCTCCACCCAGATAAAGTCAGTACCCCTCCTCCTAGCATCCCTCACTCCTCAGAAAATATTGCTACCTCATTCAACACACACTTCACACAAACCATACTATCACTAGCTAAACAACACAACCCCCCTCCCCTCCAACCCACACCTTCAACTACTAATATCCCCACTGCCTTCTCTTTTTCTCCTGTACCTACCTCCAACATAAAAAAACTCTTAACTAAACGTAAGCCCACCAAATTAGCAGCAGACAACCTCACAAGTGAATATCTACAAATCACAGCTGATGCTGTGGCCTACCCAGTATCCATCTTGATTAACCGATCTCTGTCAGAAAGTTATGTTCCCACACTGTGGAAAGTATCACATATAATTCCCCTGCACAAAGGCGGACCCTCCACAGAACTAACCAATTACCGCCCCATAGCTATTCTCTCTCCACTCTCCAAAATACTAGAGAGATGCATACACTCTCAGGTCTCAGACTACCTCCTTACTAACAACCTCCTTTCCAATACTCAGCATGGTTTCCGACCAAACCATAGCAATACCACTGCCTTACTCTCCTTTACTAACACTATCCTTCAGAATAAAAACAATGGCTATCTCTCCTCTGCTACTTTCCTAGACCTATCTAAAGCATTTGACATGGTCCCACACAAACAACGTATCTCTGTCCTCAATAACCTATCCTTCTCACAATCAGTCACCAACTGGTTTCAGAGTTACCTGTCTGACCGCCAACAATCCGTTGTATGGCAGAATGACATATCTTATAGGTTCATAGGTTGGTACTGAGCTATCTGCCCGAAGGCATATATTAGCCCAGCCACATTGTGCGGTATTCACCGCCCCTTTAGTAGTTCCCTAGACCCTTGTACTAGCAGCTAGTACCCTTGGCCCCTATCTAGTAGTGCTGTTGGTGTGATCCCCGGTGTGAAATTTGTTACCCATCCACTCATCAAGGTTCCTCTTGAAGAGTGATAGTGAGGGGCTCTATCTTATGTAGATCGGGACCCTGTTCCATAGTAAAGGAAGTCTCTGCGAAGGGAATCTATCCCTCCAGCATGTTCTATTCATTGTTGTGTTGAGGTTTATATCCCTAGAGAGTGTAGCTCGAGTAGATCTGGTTTTGCTAAGATGGAGCATGTTCAACAATTCTGGGTTGGACATGGCTCTGTACGTTAGACAGAGATCGCCTCTGAGAAAGCGGTATGCAACAGAGAACAGTCTTAGCTTTTTCAATCGTGCTGCATAGGGCAACTGTTTGAGGCCAGTAATTCTCTTGGTTAGATACCTCTGTGGTCTCTCCAGCTGCTGGAGGTGTCTAGCCAGGTACATTCCAATTGGTGCATTGTACTCAATAATGGGTCTGATGAGGGAAGAGTAGAGGGGCACCATTACATCCTTAGATCTTGATGCGAACCCTTTCATGATCAGATGGGTCACATAAAAGGATTTTCTAACCACTTTGGCAACATGGTTATCAAAGGAAAGCTGGCTATCTACTTGGGTCCCCTAGATCCCTTATTTCTTCTTCAGATTTCAGGGGATTACCTCCTATGTTGTAGTTTGTGGGTACTCTGTTTTTTCCAAAGGGGATTACTACTCATTTTTTTGCATTTAGCTTGTGACCATGGCTTTGACACCATGCATCAGTCTTATTTAGGCCCTTCTGGAGGATCTCCATGTCAGCCGGAGACTCTATTATAGCACCCAGTTTGCAGTCGTCCGCAAACATAGTCAGCCACAGCCCTTCCGTGCTTGCCTGTACTTCTGAGAAGTATATGCCAAACAGGAGGGGCCCCAGGACAGAACCCTGAGACACACCACTCGTTACTGGTCTGGATTTGGACATAGATCCCGCTACTCTTACTTTATTTGATCTGTCTGAGAGCCAGTTTGCGATCCATCTTGTGACGTAAGGGTTTATGCCCAAGCTGGTGAGCTTATCAATAATACCCGAATGGGGAATGGTGTCAAATGCTTTAGCAAGGTCAAGGTAAGCCATGTGTACCTCCTTTCCCTTATATATAGCCTGAGTAACTGTCTCAAAGAAATCCACCAGGTTCAGGAGGCATGATCTGCCCTTGACGAAGCCAAACTGTGTGGGGTCCAGCGACTGGAGGTTCCCAATCTCTCCATTTATGAGTTCCATAATGATTCACTCCGTAGCCTTACAGATCAGACTGGTCAGGCTTATTGGTCGGTAGTTCCCAGGGTCAGTTGTGGCCCCACCCTTGTGTAGCGGGACCACCGTTGCCGTGCGCCATTCTCTGGGCACATATCCTGTGGAGAGGCTGAGAATGAACAGGTTATTAAGATGCGGGGTTAATTCCTTTTGGAGCTCCCCAACTACCTGTCTCCATAGGGGTTCCCCAAGGATCCATCCTTGGACCCCTACTCTTCTCTGTTTTCACAAATAATCTAGCCTCTGCCACCACACATGGCACACTCATACAATACGCAGATGACTCAACCATCATCTGCTCAGCCCAGTCCTTACCCAAACTGCAAAAAGTCACACAGGAAGCCTTTTCCTCTGTTGAAACTCGGTTATCCGATGCCCAATTAATACTCAACCCAAACAAAACTAAACTACTCATCTTCCAACCCACCAAACATACTCAAAACAACTCTCACTTTAACATCACAGCAAAAGGCAACACCGCTATATACCCAACTGAACACACCAAATTGCTAGGAGTGGAAATAGACAATACACTAAAATTTGACATTCACATATCCATGACCATAAAAAAAGTCCACAAAAAACTAGGAGCATTATACAGAAATAAGCATCTTCTCACCAAAGCAGCAAAGATTTCAATAGCAAATTCTCACCTTATCTCCACCCTACTTTATGCCTCTCCAATATATACCAACCTAAGGCAATGCGATCTAAACAAGCTAAAGACCTGCTAGAACAAAATTGCCAAATTCGCCACAGGGGCATCCTACCGTAGTCACCACTGTGTCTCACTTGCTGAACTGGGCTGGCTTGAACTCCCTCATCTCCTTCAATGGTATCACTCACCCACAAACTAGTAAACCATCCACTAAATGTCCCATCCCTCCAGAATCTACTCCAACCCTATCGCACCACCAGACCACTAAGATCCAGCAACAAAAATCACTTGCAGATCACTAAAGCCAATAACTCTGCAGGTGAAGCACTATTCTCTTGCACCATAGCCAAATTATGGAACTCCCTCCCACACACAATTACCTCCGTACCATCATTCACCCACTTCAAAACATTACTAAAAGTGCACCTAAAAACATGCTGGCTATGTCCTTGCAACTCCCACTTTAATATCACCCTCCCCATCCAACCACTACCTTTCTTTCCAC
The DNA here is from genome assembly GCF_019279795.1 of Protopterus annectens. Taxonomy (NCBI): domain Eukaryota; kingdom Metazoa; phylum Chordata; order Ceratodontiformes; family Protopteridae; genus Protopterus; species Protopterus annectens. Next base: position 396,813,081 of record NC_056727.1, read on the forward strand.
TCCACTAACTACCTTGATTATAGCAAGCTCAGCTGCTCATAAGCCTGGTACTTGTACAGCAGGAACTTCTTATTTTAACATTTGTTAATGTCTGTTATGTACTTCACAGATAAAGATTCTAGATATCTACTGATGTACTATGTTCTTCATCTGTAAATATGTTGTAAGTAATTGCTATGTAAATTGTTAATCGCTATGTAATCCAATGTAACTGCTGTCTGTTTATTTTAACTGTGGAGCTTTTCTCCCCAGGCCTCCGCTGAAAATGGACCTACATCCAGTCGGACACTCCCGGTCAACAAATATAAATAAATAAATAAACATGTAGTATGTCTCCCCTTCAAGTTGGAACAATAACAAACAGCGTGAAGCTTTAGACATCTTACTCTGAAGTAAGTATTAGGCCTAACTTTACCAGAACACAAGTAAAGACGCATGGCCACAGCTGCACAGATCAGTGAGACAATGGCCTGTTACATAAATCTGTAACAGTCTGTGAGGCTAGTGCACCTTTTATTTATTCTTTAGCCCTGCTGATTCAGTTGCTGCATGCTTAACTTCAAGTAAGGCTATGCATTGAAATATAGCTGTGAGTGATTCAGCAGGACAATTCAGCTGCCATTTTCTCTACTCTTCTCTTCAGAAAAATAGTCTGAAAGCAATAGCAAAGCCCGACCAGTTCTGAAAACTGTACGCCCTGGCTACAGTAGGGCAGGCCTCGTGGTGCACCACAATCATCAGCAGAGACTCCCCATATCTCACTGAATAGATGAAACATTTAGCTTTCACACCAAGGCTTCAGTGCAACAGTTATGGAAAATAACCAACCCTTATGTGACACTGCAGCAGTAGCGCCCTCACACAACACATACCAACACCTTTACTAACGATGCAGCTCACAGGACTTCCCTGTTGTGAACAGCCATCAGCAGAGACCCCATGCCTGTTCCAGATTCACAGTCTGAGGGAAAGTAAACAACAATAAAAGGTTTTACCTCACACACACACACACTCGCTAGTTCTATCTTACAGTACACTTGCTTTATAATGTAAAACATGTATCCAGCCTTCGGTAATCTAACTGGGTCCAGCCATACACTGGAATTGTTGAGTACAGATAAAAAGAAATGTGCTGATAATGTTTACAAAGCTAGTTAAAGGATTATGCACTTACAGATAAAACGGCAAGTGTATTGCTTTCTCAAGAAATAACTACACCAGTAAATTAAGCTATGAAATTTCTTAAGCAACTGCAATATACCATACATAACAGTCTAAATTTTCTATTTAGAACCAACATAGATGACAAAGCTCACTTCCTAAAAATCATAGATCTCTGACCTAGCATAATCTCTTTCACAGCATACTTGATTGTTTAATATTGTAGAACTTTGGAGAAGCTTTCATGCTTAGAAAATCCCACTACCCAGTAATTCAGTTGTTAACCACGTATGTATGCATTTACAGTGAATCAGGAAACTGAACCCATCAACAAAAAAAATATATTTTTTCACTTAGTCCCTCAAATAATCTTTCATTCAGCCTTCTCCCTACTGCTTTCAACTTACCCCCTCTTTTACAGTGTAACACATTAAGATATAAAATTTCTGAACTTCAAATCACTACTCTCACAGTACATCATGGTACATGACCATATAGATGGATACACACACACACACACACACACACACACACACACACACACACACACACACACACACACACACACACACACTGGCTCATTCTCACTTGCCACTTACTTGTCATTATGGAACCTGCACAGCTACTGATATCTTTCATGCTGCATTAAGCAAGCAATAATGCCCTCAGGTTGGGTGTTATTGAGGAAGTAACAGGGCTGTTCTGAGGACCAGTGATACAGATGGCAGGTCTGTTCACTCTTTATTCTATGTGAGAAAGTAGGCTTTGCTGGGTGTGCTTTGTGCCTATGTTGTGTTTTGGAGGTCTTTTATATTTAGACAAGTTAATCTTTACAGCCTCAACATATGATGGATTATCTGTATTGTGTTGGCCTTGGAGAGGTGTGATATATGGTGTACTGCTGACAATTTTGGTGTTTGAGTTTACCGTGTGTGAGATTTTTGCCTCCAATGATATATACAGTATGTACATCTCTCACATTCTGTGTTATACTGTTTGAGTGGTAGATGATCATACTGTTTGAGTGGTAGATGATCGTCAGACAGTGTTATACTGTTTGAGTGATAGATGATCGTCAGACAGTGTTATGCTGTTTGAGGAGCAGATGATCGTCAGACAGTGTTATACTGTTTGATTGGTAGATGATCGTCAGACAGTGTTATACTGTTTGAGGAGCAGATGATCGTCAGACAGTGTTATACTGTTTGAGGAGCAGATGATCGTCAGACAGTGTTATACTGTTTGAGGAGCAGATGATCGTCAGACAGTGTTATACTGTTTGAGGAGCAGATGATCGTCAGACAGTGTTATACTGTTTGATTGGTAGATGATCGTCAGACAGTGTTATACTGTTTGAGGAGCAGATGATCGTCAGACAGTGTTATAATGTTTGAATAGTAGATGATCATCAGACAGCATGAGACAAGTCATACACTGTCTTAAGATGCCCATCTTAATCAGGCTTGTTAGAGAAGTTGTGGGGAAGTAATGTCCATGATGCCAACAGGAATGACACTGCAGGCAGGTTTTACTACAACTGCTTGGACTGTGGTTTTAGGATAATGTTTAGGTGGACTTGCTACTGAGTACTAAAGTTCAATACAAAACAACTGGCCTGGAACCTTTCTTCTGCCACCAGCAAGAACCAGTAAGCTAATTATAGTATAAACTATACACTAAAAAATAATAAACTAAATAAAAACTAATGGACCAATAATTATAAATTTAACTATAATAATTATTTATGCCTTATTAATCCATAAATGTTATTTTTATGAATCCGCTCACAGATGTTTTCCTTGTGCAGCATTACCTAAGAAGATGCTTGCCCCACCTCTCCAGAACAACATAATAAATCAGCCAAGACCCATTCAGTGTTTCATTTTCTCATGATTAATTGCTTAAAATTGATTCATTCTACTGTCTTTTGAGGTTTTCATGTTTTAATTTATTTTATTTTTTTTATGCATAAACTGAAACTGTCAGTCAGCAGGCTCTCTGTCAAACTGGTATTCCTTTGAATGTCAGTTTAGCAATAGGGAGATGTGATGTATCCCATAATTACTCTTGAGTTTAAACAACTCAGCAGAAACAGGAATAATTTGTTTATTCTGAAATCAGTAATTCTTTTATTTATCTGAGGTTGCGTGACCTCAGTGTTAGAATGATCAAGAAGGGCGCAGGAATGGTATAACTTCACACACACCCACATCTAATGAGTTTATCTTCAAAGTAATACTTTTTAAAAACCTGTTGAAAAATTCAGTTCAGTGCCATTTAATTTTCATTTTTTTCCCTAAAATCAGATTTATACTAATTTCTTTATATTTTTTTATTTAGTTGCTTTCTCATGGTATTCATGCCCATTCACTCTCCTATACACATATAGATAGTCTAATAGATAGTCGCAGTCACCACACACACACACACACACACACACACACACACACACACACACACACACACACACACCACATACCCTATACCTGTCCCTATGTTGGCAGACCATCTGCAATGTCTACTTTTTCCTGCTGTGACAAATAATTAAGAGCTTCACACTTCATATCCTTAAGTAAATGCATGCAACTACAAAAGCTGTTATTCATTCGACTTTCTAAGCTTGGAAAAGGAATGGTTAAACTCTGTCCCTGATTGCGTGTCTTTGTCCCACCATCAATTTTGCCTTTGTCCAGATTCTTGTGCTGCAAGGCTGAAAGGTATTCTTTATGTTCCCTCTCTGTTTCTGTCATAATTTGCAAACTATAGTACATATTGAATAATACCTGACATCCTCATTGTATGTAAACCAAAGAAACAAAAAGCCTTACTGACTTAACTTATTAGTCAGTACAATGAGTTAGTGCTGATGTTTCTTGTTTCAAAGCCTTTTTTCCCCTTTGTAATTTTTGCAATTTTCTGCCCCCCCCCCTCAAGTCTTCTTTATTTTGCACATTGCATCACTAGTGTCTAGTTGCAATGCAAAGGACTCATATCCTCTCTGGGAGATTGAAGAGTTTAAGTTGGAATCCATTTTAGTGCCTTTAAGGCATGATGCTTACAGTATTCCTAGTGTCTAGCGGTTTCCTGCTCACACACTTTTTTTTTTTTTAATTAAATGCCATTAAGGTACACTATATACTGCATTCATGGTATGTAGTGTTACCCCAGTCCACGGTCTGAGTAAGTGCTGTTAAGGCACAACATAAAAGTATAATCCCTGGTGGCTAGTGTTCCCCATCTCATATCTTGGGAATTATCCCTGGGGAATAGTGTTCCCCACATCTTCAGAGTTATCCCTGCTGGCCTCTCCCCTTTTCTATCTTCATACAAGCATTCATGGGATTGCAAATTTTTATTTCCTAATTTGTTAACCTGGAAAATGAGTCACTCCCTTCAAGCACCATTTTCAGTACCAAACTGAAAGAAGTTATCTGACAAGAAACTTGCTCAGTGTCACAAAATATGCCAGTGGGAGTGAGAGAATCACATCAAGGCTGCACACTGAAGTCTATTATCAGCTCATAGAATTAGTGATCCATGCTACAGTGCTATACATAACAGAGACAGTCTAAGACACACCTGAAAATCCCAACATTCAAAGTAACTTTTTGTACCACACTCCATGAACCATTTAGAATTTGAATTATTGGTTCTTACTTCATCTGCCATTCATTGCTGGTCCGTGAGACCTGTGTGCCTCAACTGATTCCTAGTCAATGAGAATACAAGGGCCACTAACTATTTGCCTAATTAAGCGCTCATTGGCTACATTGAAAACTGGTGTCCCAAGCTAATTCACTGATATAGTGAGATTTTTTAAACACTTTATCATGTGTTTAAAACTAAGTCAACTGATCAAAACATTATGAAACAGCATAATACATATAATCAACTTTATAATAAATGTATATAATCAGAGATAGTTTCAGTTTTGCTAGTACAATATACATGCAATATGAGAAAACATGAAGGCATAAACTAAGAAGAAGGAACAAAAAGAATACAACTATGTATAAGAAGAAGATATGGGAAAAGCAGGCAATGTGACGAGGGTAAAAACAAAGCAATAATAAAGTAGTCACAGGAGTGCAAAGTGCATTGGGAAATGATGAATGATATTACACCAAAGTAAAAAAAAACACTAGTAGTCGGTATAGAGGACTGGGGCAGAGGATATCACTGGTGATCTAAGATGGATGATTTGCTGAGGAAGGACCTTCCAATAACCTGGTGTATGCCCTAATGAAATAATGTCTTAGTTAAGAATCCAAGCAAGGAGCTCATATTCTGAAAGAGAATAAACGGTTTTCCACATCTATATAACATCTAAGCTTCTATAAGCTTTAACTGAGGCAGAGACATGAAGTAATCCACAAGAGGTAGGAAATTCCTAAATGGTGAATTGTTGGGTGATAATCCCGTCCAGAAGAATTTAGTACAAAGAATGGGTTGTCCTAAAAATAGATGAGCCATGAAATAACTCTGACCTATAATCGTAAACCAGGAAATTAGCCAAGATGTTATAATAGGGTCCCTATTAGATAAACGAAAAATTAAAATCTCAAACAGCTGAAAAGTCAAAAATGCCGTTCTTCAAAATAAGTATTGTGGGAGGCTGCGCCCCCCCCACACCCCCTGATAATTATATATACCAACTCTGAGATCACACTACAGTAAGGAAAGGGCAAATTTTCTGATCTTCACTGTACCGCAATCTCACATTAGCAATTTCGACAAATGGCATTTTCGAATTGTCAGCCGTTGGAGATTTTAATTTGTCATTTATCTAATAGGGACCCTTATAATACAGTATCAATAAGTTAAAACAAAATGGAGTACGATGTGCCAATAACACCATTGATATTGTTTGCCTACGGCCTGTGACTAGAGCTCTTTAAGGCATTTCTGCAGTAGCTGAATAAGCCATCTATGTTCTTGTGGTTCAAGAAACTTTGTTCTGCCAACCTGGTTGGTTAAATAATTCAGCTTTAGATTACATAATGCAGTACTTCTCTATGAACATGTGTCTAGGGCTGGTGACAAGAAAAGGGCTAGAGAAGTAGCTTACATAGACTTTGTTAATACTTTTTGGCACAGCCCTGCACAAAAAGGTCAGCAAACAAAACTGACAAGCTTAGAATGTGTTATAGTGTGAAAAAAAAGTTTTTTGAAGGAAGGGCACACTGGAAAAGTGCAACTAGAAAGAGCTTAAAAGAAAGTAATATTAGCAGAAGAATGGCACAGGGGTCATTATTAAGGCCAATTTCTTTCAATATCACTACACGTGGAATTGAAGAAGCGCATGATGGAAATGGGTGCCTTTTTGTGACAAAACAAAGACATATAACAGGGTTGGAACACACCGAATAGAAAGGAAGGAATGGCATTGCATGGGTTAGAGGAATGGTTCAAGCTATGGCAGTTTAAATTTGATGAACGGCAGTTTATATGGAAAGCAATAACCTAGAAAGGAATACACAAATGGAGGGGGCTTGACAGCAGCAACAACAGCACTGAAAGGGGACGTGCTGCTTGTCGTATCAGATGACCTCAAGGTACATAAAAAAGTCACAACAAAACAACTTAGCAATTCAAGTCCTGACTTTTTGAATGGCTACTATCCTTTCTCCTCTACAGGCTGGCATTCCATTTAGCTGCAAGAAAAAACACATTTTCAAAATCTCATCCTTCGATATGGAATTCCTTGCCAGAGGAATTGATATATATTAATACTCTTCCCTTTTTTCACAGGCAACACCATACCTCTCAACTGTCCAGATTTTTGCCTCAAAATTTCGGTCTGTTCATCATGAAATTTGTGGTTTTCTGGCAAATCACTGGGATGATCTGAGGAATAAAATCACTAAATAATGACATACATTTGATTTCAGACTTCATATCCTTTAGAAAATGCATTTTAATACAAATCCTGTTAATCTAGCTACCTTTTTAAGTTTATAAGAGCAATATTTAAAAAGTGTTCCTATTTTAGGACCTTTGCCCCCCCCACCCCACCCCCATATAACAGGATTTGTCCAGAGTTCTTGGGATAAGCGGTTGAGAGATATGGGCGGCACAAAATATTCCTTCAGACACAATCTGACTGTAGCTGCTTTCTGGATAAAGCATGACCCTACTCTCCCCCCTACCACTAATCATATTTTGGTTTGTTATATGTCTGATGGCTCACCTCCTTGCTGTAATGACTTCATACCTTTTTCAAATTTGTATTGCGTTTGCCTATATTACACACTGCATACTCATGTTTTGATAAATTTGCACATACTCATTGTTCATCTACATTACTTACATTATCTACTGACATCATTTTAAATTGATTATTGCTGATGTATATTATTGTATGTTTCTGCTTGTCTTTTTGTTTAAATTGAATACTGCTTTGAACTTCAAACATTACATATTCTTATTTTGTATGCGTCTGCACCTGCATTATGCTTTGGGAAATGGCAAAAAAAGATCCCCAGAACAGTTCATTCATATGGTTAACAAGCAAAAATAAACAAATATATGGCAAACTTAATTGTGGGGACCAGTTGGGACCCCCAGATAACCCCCTTCCCTACTCATTACCCCAAGCCCCCCTCCACCCAGTGGCCTCGTGGACTTGCAATTATTACATCAGTAATATATGATATTGATGTGTATTCAAACAAAATAATAAATATATTGATTTATTGACTTCAGTTTTTGTCATAAAGCATATTAAATCACAAGTAGACTACTGGACCCCTGGATTATCCCCAAATTCAACATCCTTTGCAGTTCCTCTGTTAGGGTCTGATTAAGACAAAAGCAACTCAAACTCAAACTCAAAATAAGGGGCCTATATAATGGAATGCTGGGACCTTTGTGTAGATTTTTTTTATAACACCTTTATTAAATTATGACTTAAGACATTGGCAAGCATACATTTACATAAAGGAAAACAAACCATATTAACATGTTTACAGTTACAAACATTATACATCGCATATGTGCTTTTGTCCAGTTATCATCAATCCCACATTACATAAATTTCTCATTTCCTGCCTTCCCTTAAACCTCACTTCTCCAAAACATTATTCTGTATGTATTGTTCCCACAATTTCCATTTTTCTTTGTAATTTGCTCCTACCCTTTTCTAAAGATCCCACTTACAGTTCATTTATCTCTGTTACAATATACCCTACTTCAGGTACACCTAAATATGTTCCCAATCTCTTTTAATAGTGGCAGGATATCCAGAACCTGGGTAGGGGACAGCTGCTGTGAAAGTCCCCACGGGGACTTATAAGACATGCAGTGTATATGCCTGACAGCAACTGTGTGTGTGCCCCCCAGTATTGTATGGGACTACAAATAAAACTAGTGATATTATGTTCCCAGTGCTTTCACACACTCACACACATGCTGACACTGCCCTGGGCAAACTGGTAAATCACAAGGTATGCATGCACACACATGTGCACACTGCAGACTTGCCTCAAGTCAAATTGGAGGAACACCAGTCCACGTAAGACATGCTTTTCTTTTGTGTAAGAAACAAGAGCATATGGATAAAGTGCAAATAGAAACAATGAGGACGTGCATACAGTGCACAGACAGAACCACAGGCAAGAACTTAGCCATAGAACCAAGAGCTGTGAGATGGTAATGCTACTCACTACAGTACTGTAGCAATAATCACTTTCTGTCACACACAATCTGCCAAGATTGCCAAAGACAGACACGTCTGTGCAAGCCTAGTGCTTGACTATGATGAAAAATGAAAGAAATTATAGTTAACTAGTTACTCTTGGATACACTGCAACCCCTCTCCCATGCATATCCATGCATAAGCCAGAGCAACGATTATTTTACACTAATTGTATCAAATGCAGCACATTGTGTGACACTACTCCTGCAAAGCCAGTGACACTACTCCTGCAAAGCCAGTTCAGTAACTATATAATGGTGATAAAATAAGATTGTTAAATTATTTTTAGGCAGAAATGGTCTCTATACTCATCGATTGCAGACACTTTATTGATTCCATACATGCAACTCAGGTGTCTGGTTGTGATTTAAAAGAATCCACAGTAAAAGCATTCCAACTTTCTTTTCACAAACCCAGACTAGTCCTGCAAAACTAGAGTCATGTCTGTTTAACTTGAAGAACAGCTGAATCGGCCATTTTCACCCACAGACAGCCCGCATACTCAGCCGTTATAGATACTTTGTTAACTGAAAACACCTGAGATATCCAATAATCTTAAGTAATAGTTGCTATAGTGATTTATTCTATCTTTGTTTCATACAAACAGACTATAGCCAACCATAGTAAAGTACTCAAGCTTGCTTCACACAAATGCATATTAGTCCTGCAAGGCTAGAGTAATAACTGTTTAGCATTAGCAGACAACAAGCAGGGGCGGCCACGGTGGTGCAGTGGTTAGCATTGCCACCTCACAGCAAGAGGTTCTCCGGTTCCATCCTCGGCTGGGGTGCCTTCTGTGCAGAGTCTGCATGTCCTCCCTGTGGTCGCATGGGTTTCCTCCGGGTGCTCCAGTTTCCTCCCACATCCCAAAGACATGCTGCAGGTGGATTGGACACTCTAAATTGGCCCTAGGTGTGAGTGTGGGCATGTGTGTGCCTTCTGTGGAAGGTTGGTACCGGGCTGGCAACTTGACACCGTAAAACTCCACTGCCAATCATGAGCGGACAAGGAGATCTGCTGTGGCGACCCCTAACCGGGAAAAAGCCAAACGAAGAAGATTAGCAGACAACAAGCAGACCAGGGCCAGTCACTTTCATCCACAATAGCCAGTAATTATAGGGACTTTGTGTACACCTTTTATGTCTCATTCTAATAAAATAAATTAAAAAATATGCCCACAGTAAATTACTTTAACTCTATTAAAAAATACACAGTGACCACCCTCATTAGCCTTGTTGACAGAAATTACCTCAAGAATGTATTTTCGCTCTGTTAAAATACTGAGCAGAAGGAAAATAATGTTATGCTGCATTTCTGCTCAGAAATCGGCTATAAATCCACTGTCACATCTGACAGTTCATCTTAACTGAACACTAACTCTCTCCTTATGGATACATAGTTATGTGCATTATAGTTCATAGGTAAATGGTTTTGATGCCTGCAGTCTGCTTTTTAACAGAAGCATTAAACTCCTCTCAGATCTAAGACTCAGAATGAGTAATGTTCATCATAATCAGGTACATTCGACAGGCATGCTTATCTGGTTGATCACCAAGTTCTTAAAGAAAAGTTCACCTGCTGCACTGTGCATGAACTACACCCTGGCTTCAGCATCCTTTTACAGACCCTATACAGATCCTAGCAGTGCTGTCCAGTCACTCCCAATGGTGTTGTAGTCATTAGCCTCCATCAAGGTTTCTGGATTTTCTGCTCAGTTCCACCCACCACAAACTAGACAATGGGTCACAGTGCCTAAAACTAAGCAGAAAGCCCAGTAATTAAGAAACATGCATTACTTTAATGGACACTGCGGCCACAGCTACTTTCATTTGAGTCTCTGTGGCAAGAGTATGTTTTAGTAAAGAAACAAATGATAGAGATCTTGGTCACCTATGCTTAAGACTGGCCATGGGTATGAGGCTCCTGAGGGAGCTTGTTCCCTATTGGGCCAAATGGGTTCAGTTGTCCTAAGGCCAGTCCTGACAAATAGATAGATAGATAGATAGATAGATAGATAGATAGATAGATAGATAGATAGATAGATAGATAGATCAATGAATAGATAGATAAATACATAGACACATAGATAAACTAATAAATAATTGCATAACACCATACTGGATAGACTATCCCAAACTACAAATATTTTAATGTAGACTCTCCAGTGCATTCTGCACTGCACCACCATTTGTTTACAAACAGCAGAAACAAGCCTTCTGCAGTCCAAACACATGTTCAGCACTGTTTATTGTCTGCGAGAGTGCAGTGTTGTGCTTCATCTCCATCATAGTCTGTGGGCTGCAGTTAGGGGTCATCAGCCACTGCTCCAAGATGTCCAACATCACCTGCAACCACAACAGTGGGCATCATTATGAGTGTCCTGCTTTCAACAACCCTGGGAACCCCACACTCTGTGACCGATAATGTATGTACCTATCAGCTAGATGATGTTATGGAAAGTCACACTAAGTGAACTACTGATATAGGTGAATTATGTGCCAGATGTGAGAGTCATGGAACCACCTGAGTGTTGTACAGTTACGCACTGTATATAATATATTGTGCATTGTACACCACCTGGCAGTTAATAGAGTAGAAGTCCTTCCATCTAGTATACTGGATGTCATGAGTTGCAGGTGGAGTCTTTATAACAATGTGGATGCTGTCAGGTGTCCCCAGAACCACAAGGAACTTAGCAATATCATGGGCTGCCCAGATAGTGCTGGTTATCTCCTCTTCTGTCTCTGGGAAGTAAATATGCTCCTACACATTCTGCAGCATAATGCCAAGGCACTGATGTAGGATCCAATAGGCTGATAACTGTGAAACTCCTAATGAATCCCCTGTTGGACACTGAAAGTACCCTATAGCAAGGACCTCCAGATCCACTAGGACAGGCATTCCATGCATACCCTTTGATTCCATGCGAGGGCAACACTTATCTGCTAACTCTCACATGGCATCTCTGTTCAAATAGTCATGGTTGTGAAGGCAGTGGTATATTAGCCACTGGCTGACCCATCTACAATGTGAAGGGTAATGACAAACAACATCATGGATAATGGCTTCAACGGCAGCCATTAACACATGTCCTGCTAATACAACAGCAGCCATTAACACATGTCCTGCTAATAGTGGCACCACTCCTAGCATCATAACATGAATAAAGTTCCTCTAACACTGGCAGATCCTGGAGATCATAGGTTCATAGGTGTGTGCTACGCTAATGGCCCTGGAGCCTTTACAAGCCTAACCCATAGGATTACCCTGGCATCATGCCACCCGACTTAAGTTCCCAGTGCCTCTGTCGAGTAAAGCCACTGGTGTGATCCCTGGGGTGAATTTTCTATTTCCCATCCACTCATCAAGATTTCTCTTGAAGAGGGCCAGTGAGGTGCTCTGCTTGACATGTATGGGAAGTCTATTCCATAGCATGGGCAGTCTCTGGGTTATGAACCTGTCCCTCCAGCATGTTTTGTTGATTGTGGCAATGAGGTTGAGGTCTCTGGAACGTGTGGTGTGGTGGGATTGGGATTTCTTTAGATGTAGCATTTCTAACAGGGCTGGGTCAGGCATGGCTTTGTAAGTCAAGCAGAGATCACCTCTAAGTAGACAAAATGAGACGGCGAATAGTTGGAGTTTTTTAAGTCTGTCCATATAGGACAAATGTTTAAGGCTTAGGATCCTCTTCATGAGGTACTTTTGTGGCCTCTCCAGTTGTTGCAGGTGTCTAGTGAGATATATGCCAAATGGGGCATTGTACTCGATGATTGGCCTAATGAACAAAGAGTAGAGGGAGACAATGACCTCTTTCTTCCTGGATGCAAAACCCTTAGTAATGACATGTGCCACATAGAAGGACTTTCTGACCACAGTAGCAATGTGGTGGTCAAAAGAGAGGTTGCTATCAACCTGTGTTCCCAGATCTCTTGTAATGCCTTCTGTGTTCAGCGGACTACCATCGATGTGGTAATTCATGAGAACCAAGTTTTTCCCAAAGGGGATGACGACACATTTTTTGGCATTGAGCTTAAGGCCATGGTTAACAACTAATCACTGTGGCAATCAGTGCTAAATATATACATGTCTGAATCACTCTACCATGTTTAGTTTACCACTGAATATGTGATATCTCATTATCATCTTACCTCTTATTTGCATGCCACTAAGTAGTCATTGCTATACTATGCATACCATAGTATTTCTTTGACAGTAGGGTCACGCTGTTTACATGTGTGAATTGCCTTTCCCCACGTGTCAACATTCACTGCACTATTCCGTGTAACACATTGTTCTAATTGTTCTTAAATAACACTGAGAACATTTACATTTTTTTTGAAAAGCTGCATACCATAAAATAAAATGCACTTTAACCTCTTTTATTATAGTCAACATGTGACAACATACATTTTCATAACAGTAATAAACACAGTTCCACTGTTACAGGAGCAGACAAGTTCCACATCTATGCAAGGATTACTGTTAGAAGTGGACATATTGAACATTCCATTGTATCATTACTTTGGTCTCATCTTCCTTTTATACTGTGGGCTATATTAAAAAAAGATATGGAAATGTAATGAGCATAATTATACAATGACTCCCTATTAATATTCGAAAATGTGCACGTTGATTGGCCCAGCCCAACCAGCGTGCCCATTGTAAATACCACAATATACCAACAGAAAAAGGTTCGGTTGCCCGGACATTTTTCTGTTGATATAAAGTGCCCCAAAACCTTTTTTTTTTTTTTAAATAAAAAAAAAAGAAGAGAGAACTGAGCAACGGAGACTTTCTTTTCTCCGTTGCTCCCTTTTCAAAGCATTGATGTACTGGGTATGTGTGGGAACGCAAGTCCCATACGCATGCGTAGTACATCAAAACGAAGAAGCAGTATACCACAACCGGTGGAAGAATAGTAATCTGCCGTTATACAAAGACATTATTTAAGAAAAATAAGTATTTTTTTGTTTCTTAAATAATGTCATTGTATAATAGCTATAACCTACTCTGTGGTTGTGGTATATTGAAGATTTACCCATGGTTGCCTTTGTTTACTCACTTGGGCTTCACCCTTGTGATTAAACCACATCATCTTCAATATACCACACCATGTCATCAGTTATTGCTTAATTAATGCCTGTTGACTGAGCAGTAAAAAGTAATTGTGTAGACCATAATGCTTAAATTTATGTTGGTATGATGCAGAATTAGTTACTGCTTTATAACTAATGTTACACAGAGACTTAAGTAATACTGTTAAGAATGAAGAAAGACACACCCTAACTCCAAAATTTAGGGTGCTCGTTACAATTCACAGTGCAGTCATTTGCAACAGGGTGCAAAACAGCTTGATTATTAACAGGTAAAAGACATTGTATCATTCCTGGACAAATTTTCAAAATGCTATTTAAACAAGAGGACAGATTAATACTTTTAAAAAACTGATACTGGTGCAGCAAAGATGCTTCTGGGTTATCTCACACTCAAAATCACAAACTTTCACAGACCAACAACTGAATGTTTGAGTGTGACCAGGTACTGCTTCAGCTTACCACTTTAGGTTGCTAGCTGTCTTATCAATATAAGCAGTTTATCATTTATATGCTGTGGTGAATTTGCATACAGCCTCAGCTTCCTGCTAAATCAAAGCATTGCACTTATGCGCATGGCAAGCCAACACAAAAACAAGAGAGGAGGGGAAGTAAAGGATCAATGTTGTTTTTTAAACAAAACGAAATATAGAAGGACTGACAAAAGAGAAAAAGAGGAGGAGAATATACAAATAAGCGGTTTAAACAGTCTAGACTTTATATTCCATAGTTCTAAATCCAGTATATTTTACTAGCAGGAGCAACATCAGCTGTAAAATAGTACATATAACTGATGTTCAGTGTTTTAATACACAGTGTATATCAATGGATAGTTTCAGTTAGAAGGATGTTTTCCTGCTTAGTCAGCTGTAATATATCTGGTACAGTTATCACATGTTTGGGAGCAAATATTAGAATGTCAAACAGGGAGGAATATTTGAGCATCAGATGGTCTACTTTTCTTCCTTGCAAAAAAATGTACATTGATTTCATCACCACCTATAGCCACCTTCTACACACACACACACACACACACACACACACATGCAAATGTGCGCACACACATGCACACACAAACGCACACACACAAATACCAGCACACTTACTTGTATAGAGAACAAAGGCACACTGATTCCTTAGATCTAATGTAGAGCGCAGTAGGGTTAAGGGAGAAAGGGTGTAAATATCTTCACATTGTGTGTGAGTATGTGTAGCTGTTTTATTCATTGTCATAAAAAAAGTATCTGACCAAGTTTGCAAAAAGTATTTGCCCTGCACCAGCCACTACAAATGACTGTTTCACTTGCTCATTATTATCCAGCCACCTTGGGCTATTGATAAGTTACCTCCTCTGTCTTAGCTGTGTTAGTGCTGCTTCCAAATTCTGGCCCATAATGGGAATATACCTTTGTGGTTCATGCACAGAAAATGTCTATGAATGATCATTAATCTGGATTAGATAAACAGGGGATCTCTGCTGATGTCTTGAGTTTTTTGGCAGAATCCAGAAAAAAACTGTTCCAGATCTAGAGGAGTGGTCTCAATAATTATATGAAAAAAAAATAAGGCCTGTAGGCAAAAGTACAGTATTTTTTGCAACAAGATTGCTAGCCAGAAGCTTGCTCATATTTACAATAAATAGCAAAGCAGATGCTGGGATAATTATTTAACTACTGTTGTTAAAAAACAGAATTATGTTTTCATAACATCACCAAATGGATTTATGTAGACAGTGGATCTATGTAGTCTTTTATGAACTGCACATATTTCGAATTTTATTTTAAGCTCTATATGCATGTGTGTGTATGTTTCATTTTCTTATATTTCCCATGAGCTCAATTATTCATTGAATCAGTTTTTCATTACTCGACCTTGCGTAATACTAGCTAGTTTTGCTGATGGGTTGTGACTTGAGCTGTTGTAGAACTTACGTATATTAGTCAGTCTATCTAGCCCCCTATTTATATATCTATCTAAATATCTAAAATACATTAGAACTGCTAGTTATTGTGCCAAACTGGACATTTTGCAGTACTGTAACACTGGTCTGCACACTTGACAGTGTGCTAAATTACATTGTCTACATAGGCGTGTCAGTCTAACAAAACTGCAATCTAAATGGGTACATGCAATGGTCCCAAGAGGTGAAAAAGTGCCAGTATCAGTGAGGAGTACTTTAAAAACTAAGCTCCTCAGCATCAAATTACAGAAATATAACTTTTACTTAATTATTTCCACAACTCTCAAAGCTAAGTAAGTCAGAATTATATGTACAGACACTAAGAACAGTAGTATAATTGCTTGGTTATTACTGGGTGCATTGCGCTACATCAGATATACAGTTAATTGACATTCAATACAGCAAACCCAAAGCATCAAATCCCCATTAATTCAAATGCAACATGCACATATAATGGTTCCCTTTTAAAATGTTGGCACTCAAAATGCACAGTGCCAACTAGCCAAAAAAAAAAAAATATGACTGAAAACCCAGGAAAAGGTAAAATCTTGAGGATCGCTCTTCTACTTTAAACTTCTTTCACACACACACACACACATACACCCATCTCAGAATCACCATACCGCAGAGAAAAGGGAATATTCCAGGAAATGGTCATCTAAGACTTAGTATATGCAAGTCTACTTTTCAGACATTTAGTTTCTGTGTTTCAGGATGTACTCTAGCAGGGCCCAGCATTTCAAATGGTTACCTATATAGTAACTCCCAAGATACTCACACCTACAATACAAAATGCTGGAAAAGGGAGATCACACAAGAGTATAAAACCCATCAAAAGACATCCACTGCACTCCAGTCTTTTAAAAAAATCTATCAGGAATCTATATAAAATAAAAAGACAGTGTTTTTTTTTAATCTGGGCAAGCCATTGCACCTCAGTGCAAAAGCTGTTTGTCCTACCCCTCCACAAACTTAAATATACTAATTCTGTGATCATAGAACAACAGAGAAAAGAGAAACCCTTAATCTCCACTGAAAAGGAATCTCCACATCCACACTGGAACACATTTTAATGAAAAAGTTATTGACTTTAACAAACTAAAGAATCAAAGTTTTGAATAAATAAACATTTGATAAAGTGAAAGGCTCCTATAAGATGTGTTGTGTATGTATGTATGTATATATGTATATATATATATATATATATATATATATATATATATATATATATATATATATATATATATATATATATAGATAGATATAAAATAATACATTAAGGAGAATAATGACTAATATATTAATTATGTCTATGTCTAATATATATATATATACACACACACACACACACACATCTGTGGACATTTAAATCATTTGCAATGTTAATTTCTCAACACACATACTCCAGCTATAACCTTGGAGTATGCAAAAAAACAAAATGATCCTTTTTGCATGGGGCAAGCCCCCTTAACCTCCCAACAACCCTGTCTTATGTATACAAACTCCAAGACTGCATAATCCCAGTGGAAGGGGTATATTCCCCAACTGCAGCAATTGTCGATCTTGCACACTTATCAACTAACATGTATCGAAAAAACAGATGTCAACCAAAACAACACTCTATTAAACTGAGTGCAACCATGTGTGTGTGTGTGTGTGTGTGTGTGTGTGTGTGTGTGTGTGTGTGTGTGTGTGTGTGTGTGTGTGTGTGTGTGTGTGTGCATGTGTGTGTGTGTGTGCATGTGTGTGTGTGTGTGTGCATGTGTGTATGTGCATAGGCATAGATTCCTACATGCTTCCAAGAACCCCTGCTGTAGGCAAAGATTCCTGCATGTTTCCAAGAACCCCTACTGTAGGCATAGATTCCTTCAACCTACAGAGGCCAGCTTCTTTCAGATAGTCAGGGTTAGAGCTGTCCCTTCATACACAACATAACTGAATAACTGGTGAATTAACAACAATTCAGTAGAATCTTCTGTGCGTAATACATCACGAGTTGTTTCTCTCTTAACTCATTCAAGCCTATAGTGCTTTTTTGTTTAATTCTGTTTCGCACTTAATGCTCCTTATGGCCTCTGGACCTTTTTTGGGTCTGGCTTCATATACTAAGTAACATACCAGCTAATTATGGGCAGTATTAGAAAGGGCAAGGCGTTATTAACAAAACGACACTAAGATTGTTAGTCTAGGATGTCCTGCAGTGAAGAAATGAATCACTGTTTGTTACTTATTCATATTTTTTATATTTATATTCATATTTTCATAATGGTAAGACCTACATTTTACTGATATAGAAGATATGGTATGATATGCCATCATGGGAGATGGAGAAACTTCATTGTCAATGTTCATTTATATCACACTATACCTGAGATATTGCTAGTTATTTGTTAATAGTTGTGAAAATAGACAATATTTCCATATGTACTTACTACTTCAAAAAAACAAGTGATTTGTAAACTGTTGCATCAGGTGAAACCTTAGATGTTGTTGAAGAAAACTAGCTTTGATATATGCATTGTAAGTTGCACATCTTGAGATATTCAGTGTTATTTACATTGCTAATTAGAATTAAGCATATGTTTTTATATTTCTGTAAATATCTCAATAAGTATGCAATCAGAGAAATCTCTTGAGGTCTTGTGGAAGATTATCTGATTAATATAAATGTTCTAACAATATATGTCTAGGTTGCACAGTTTCCAAGATATGACAATTTGTTTGTGAAAGTGTAGCAAAAAATATAATTTGGGGTTTGTTTGCATGTATTATAATAATTGTCGACCTGTAGATCAGCACCCTGATTGAAGAACAAACATTCTCCACAGGGTGTTAAGCTACAGGTAATGCCCATTGAAAAACAAGTCCAACACTTCACAGCAGCATATCAAGCTACCGTGGAGCTCAGACTGAAAGTAACTTAATGGCTGCCATTATTTTATGCTCGCTAAGCAGCACTTTTGCTGTTTAGTGGGTGTAAAATTAAAAAAAAAAAATTAAGGAAAATTAAAAAAAGTGTATGTGTGTGTATTTATGTTTGTGTGCATGAGTGTATCCAAGTATGAGAGTGAGAGCAAGATCAATCAAGCCATTATTCTACACTCATTAACAGCATTTTTGCTGTTTTGTGAGTGTAAAAGTGCTTATGTTTCTGTCGCCATGTGTGAGTGCATGTGTGCTTGAGTGCATGAAAACACAAGTGTGTGTTTGTGTGTTTGAAAGAGTGTAAAGAGTGAGGGCAATTGAGCAGTGGTAGCAGCAGCTGAGGTTTGCGTACCTCTCAACCTCTTAGTTCAAGGTATCACCATAAAGCCTAAAGTAAACGGGGAAAAAGGCTCTAAATAGGGACAGATTTTAAATATTACTCTTGTACAATT